>NC_068286.1:47738430-47848430 GCF_025860055.1 Xyrauchen texanus
ACCAGCTCAAACCAGCTACCATCTTCCAAAAACCAGCTTTGACGAGTTTATGACCAGCTCAAACCAGCTACCATGTTCCAAAAACCAGCTTTGACCAGTTTATGACCAGATCAAACCAGCTACCATGTTCCAAAAACCAGCTTTGACCAGTTTATGACCAGCTCAAACCAGCTACCATGTTCCAAAAACCAGCTTTGACCAGTTTATGACCAGCTCAAACCAGCTACCATCTTCCAAAAACCAGCTTTGACCAGTTTAGGAACATAGTAGCTGGTTTAAACTGGTCAAAGCTGGTTTTTGGAACATAGTAGCTGGTTTAAGCTGGTCAAAGCTGGTTATTAGCTGGTCAACCAGCTACCATGTTCCAAAAACCAGCTTTGACCAGTTTATGACCAGATCAAACCAGCTACCATGTTCCAAAAACCAGCTTTGACCAGTTTATGACCAGCTCAAACCAGCTACCATGTTCCAAAAACCAGCTTTGACCAGTTTATGACCAGATCAAACCAGCTACCATGTTCCAAAAACCAGCTTTGACCAGTTTATGACCAGCTCAAACCAGCTACCATGTTCCAAAAACCAGCTTTGACCAGTTTATGACCAGCTCAAACCAGCTACCATCTTCCAAAAACCAGCTTTGACCAGTTTATGACCAGCTTAAACCAGCTACCATGTTCCAAAAACCAGCTTTGACCAGTTTATGACCAGCTCAAACCAGCTACCATCTTCCAAAAACCAGCTTTGACGAGTTTATGACCAGCTCAAACCAGCTACCATGTTCCAAAAAACAGTTTGACCAGTGTGGACTCAAGATGGCGCCGAGTATGGCTGCTGCGTTGCGAGCTCCGTTACAACACTGCGGTTTATTGTTTGTTTTGTTTACAGTTCTTTGTTTTTTTGTCTTGGATGTTGTCTGCCTTATTGTTTACGACAGACAAACGCTTTTGGACATTAGTTCTACAATCACACATCGAAAACCGGACTTCAAATTCCTTAATGCCGACCCGCTGTTTACAAACACGCCGGCGGAGCCCTTTGTCTGTGCTGCTCGGCCGCGGAAACGCAGAAGGAAAAGAGGAAAACGAGCCGGCGTTCTCATCAGAGTAAGACGTCGTGCAAATCGACCCCCGCTACCCAGTATACTACTGGCAAATGTTCAGTCTCTGGACAACAAACTCTGCGAGCTGAGAGCGCGGATCTCTTTCCAACGAGAGACGAGGGACTGCTGCGTTATGTGCCTTACAGAAACCTGGCTGTCTACGGAGATTCCAGACTCGGCCATCGAAATCACGGGCTTTTCCGTGCACCGAGCGGACAGAGCGAAAGACCTCTCTGGTAAAAGCAGAGGTGGTGGTGTATGTTTTATGATCAACAAATCATGGTGTGATCAGAGGAACGTACATTTCATCAAGTCTTTTTGCTCTCCTGATCTGGAATATCTCATGCTTCTGTGTCGACCATTCTGGCTGCCGAGGGAATTCACAGCGGTTATCATCACAGCTGTGTACATCCCCCGCAAGCCGACACAGACCGGGCACTCAGGGAACTGTATGGGTGTATAAGTGAGCAGGAAACCGCGCACCCTGAGGCTGCGTTCATTGTTGCCGGGGACTTTAACAAAGCCAACTTCAAAGCAATCGCCCCAAAATACCACCAACACATAAAGTTCAACACACGAGGGGACCGGGTTTTGGATCATTGTTACTCTCCCTTCCGGGAAGGCTACAAATCCCTCCCCCGCCCCCATTTGGCAAATCGGACCATTCTTCCGTTCTGCTTCTGCCCGCTTACAGGCAGAAACTGAAACAGGAAGCACCCACCCTCAGAACGATCCAGTGCTGGTCGGACCAATCAGACTCTGCGCTACAAGACTGTTTTGATCACGCGGACTGGGAGATGTTCCGGTCCGCCTCTGATGACGACATCGAGGTTTACGCTGACAGCGTAACGTGTTTCATCAGGAAGTGCGTAGAGGACGTTGTTCCGACCAAAACTATACGGATATACCCCAACCAGAAACCATGGGTTAACGGCGATGTTCGCGCGGCACTCACTGCGCGGACCTCCGCTTTAATTCTCCTAACACGGAGGAGCGTAAACAAGCCAGTTATGCCCTCCGTAACACTATCAGTGCAGCTAAACGCCAGTACAGGCACAAGCTTGAAGGCCAGTTCAACACCACTGACTCTAGAAGTATGTGGCAGGGAATTAACACAATCACGGACTACAAGCGGAATAAAGTCTCCGCCATGAACACCGCTGCATCTCTCCCGGACGAACTTAATACATTTTATGCTCGTTTTGAGGACAGTAACACCGCCCTCGCGGAGAGAGCACTCGCTGCTGACGCTACAGAGGTTGATTCACTCTCCGTCTCTGTTGTGGATGTAACCCGATCATTCCGACGGGTGAACATCCGTAAAGCCGCGGGTCCAGACGGCATTCCGGGCCGCGTCATCAGAGCGTGCGCGAATCAACTGGCTGGTGTTTTTACGGACATTTTCAATCTGTCCCTCTCCCTGTCTGTAGTCCCCACATGCTTCAAAACATCAACCATTGTGCCTGTACCGAAGCAAGCTATAATCACATGCTTAAATGACTGGCGTCCTGTTGCTCTGACCCCCATCATCAGCAAATGCTTCGAGAGGTTAATCAGAGATCACATCTGCTCTGTTCTGCCCCCCTCTTTGGACCCATTGCAGTTTGCCTACCGCAACAACCGCTCCACTGATGATGCCATTGCATCTACAATACACACTGCTCTCTCCCACCTGGAAAAAAGGAACACATATGTGAGAATGCTGTTTGTAGACTACAGCTCAGCATTCAACACCATAGTGCCCTCCAAGCTTGATGAGAAACTCCGGGCTCTGGGCTTAAACAGCTCGCTGTGCAGCTGGATCCTGGATTTCCTGTCAGGCAGACGTCAGGTGGTTAGAATGGGCAGCAACACCTCCTCATCACTGACCCTCAACACTGGAGCCCCGCAGGGCTGTGTTCTCAGCCCACTCCTGTATTCCCTGTACACACATGACTGTGTGGCAACACATAGCTCCAATGCCATCATTAAGTTTGCTGACGATACGACGGTGGTAGGTCTGATCACTGACAATGATGAAAGAGCCTACAGAGAGGAGGTGCACACTCTGACACGCTGGTGTCAGGAGCACAACCTCTCCCTCAACGTCAGTAAAACCAAGGAGCTTGTTGTGGACTTCAGGAAGAAAGACGGAGAACACAGCCCCATCACCATCAATGGAGCACCGGTGGAGAGAGTCAGCAGCTTCAAGTTCCTCGGTGTCCACATTACTGAGGAACTCACATGGTCCGTCCACACTGAGGCCGTTGTGAAGAAGGCTCACCAGCGCCTCTTCTTCCTGAGACGGCTGAGGAAGTTTGGAATGAACCACCACATCCTCACACGGTTCTACACCAGCACTGTAGAGAGCATCCTGACTGGCTGCATCACCGCCTGGTACGGCAATAGCACCGCGTACAACTGCAAAGCCCTGCAAAGGGTGGTGCGAACTGCCAGGAACATCATCGGAGGTGAGCTTCCCTCCCTCCAGGACATATACACCAGGCGGTGTGTGAAAAAAGCTCGGAGGATCATCAGAGACTCCAGTCACCCAAGTCATGGGCTGTTCTCACTGCTACCATCAGGCAGGCGGTATCGCAGCATCAGGACCCGCACCAGCCGACTACATGATAGCTTTTTCCCCCAAGCAATCAGACTGTTGAACTCTTGATCTATCAGGATCAATAATTAGCACTGCACTTTATTAATCTATAATCTCACACTGGACTGTCAACATATTCTCCTCAATACAACTGCTATATATATATATATACACATATATATTTCATATACTCCCACTTATTGTATTGTATTGTATATTCTGTTCTATATTCTGCATTGTATATAATTATTGTGTTGTGTAAGTATGTGTACATCTGATTTGTAAATTGTTTTGTGTAAGTATGTGTACATTTGATATGTAAATTGTTTTGTGTAAGTATGTTGTTTATTGTAATTGGTATATGTCTCGTCACTGTCATGACTGCTATGTTGCTCGGAACTGCACACAAGAATTTCACCTACTGTTGCACTTGTGTACATGGTAGTGTGACAATAAAGTGATTTGATTTGATTTGATTTGATTATGACCAGATCAAACCAGCTACCATGTTCCAAAAACCAGCTTTGACCAGTCTATGACCAGCTCAAACCAGCTACCATGTTCCAAAAACCAGCTTTGACCAGTTTATGACCAGCTCAAACCAGCTACCATGTTCCAAAAACCAGCTTTGACCAGTTTATGACCAGCTCAAACCAGCTACCATCTTCCAAAAACCAGCTTTGACCAGTTTATGACCAGCTCAAACCAGCTACCATGTTCCAAAATCCAGCTTTGACCAGTTTATGACCAGATCAAACCAGCTACCATGTTCCAAAAACCAGCTTTGACCAGTTTATGACCAGTTCAAACCAGCTACCATGTTCCAAAAACCAGCTTTGACCAGTTTATGATCATCTCAAACCAGCTACCATGTTCCAAAAACCAGCTTTGACCAGTTTATGACCAGCTCAAACAAGCTACCATGTTCCAAAAACCAGCTTTGACCAGTTTATGACCAGATCAAACCAGCTACCATGTTCCAAAAACCAGCTGACCAGTTTATGACCAGCTCAAACCAGCTACCATGTTCCAAAAAACAGCTTTGACCAGTTTATGACCAGCTTAAACCAGCTACCATGTTCCAAAAAACAGCTTTGACCAGTTTATGACCAGCTCAAACCAGCTACCATGTTCCAAAATCCAGCTTTGACCAGTTTATGACCAGATCAAACCAGCTACAATGTTCCAAAAACCAGCTTTGACCAGTTTATGACCAGTTCAAACCAGCTACCATGTTCCAAAAACCAGCTTTGACCAGTTTATGACCAGTTCAAACCAGCTACCATGTTCCAAAATCCAGCTTTGACCAGTTTATGACCAGATCAAACCAGCTACCATGTTCCAAAAACCAGCTTTGACCAGTTTAAGACCAGTTCAAACCAGCTACCATGTTCCAAAAACCAGCTTTGACCAGTTTATGACCAGCTCAAACCAGCTACCATGTTCCAAAAACCAGCTTTGACCAGTTTATGACCAGCTCAAACCAGCTACAATGTTCCAAAAACCAGCTTTGACCAGTTTATGACCAGTTCAAACCAGCTACCATGTTCCAAAAACCAGCTTTGACCAGTTTATGACCAGTTCAAACCAGCTACCATGTTCCAAAATCCAGCTTTGACCAGTTTATGACCAGTTCAAACCAGCTACCATGTTCCAAAAACCAGCTTTGACCAGTTTATGACCAGCTCAAACCAGCTACCATGTTCCAAAAAACAGCTTTGACCAGTTTATGACCAGCTCAAACCAGCTACCATGTTCCAAAATCCAGCTTTGACCAGTTTATGACCAGTTCAAACCAGCTACCATGTTCCAAAAACCAGCTTTGACCAGTTTATGACCAGCTCAAACCAGCTACCATGTTCCAAAATCCAGCTTTGGCCAGTTTATGACCAGATCAAACCAGCTACCATGTTCCAAAAACCAGCTTTGACCAGTTTATGACCAGTTCAAACCAGCTTCCATGTTCCAAAAAACAGCTTTGACCAGTTTATGACCAGCTCAAACCAGCTACCATGTTCCAAAAACCAGCTTTGACCAGTTTATGACCAGCTCAAACCAGCTACCATGTTCCAAAAACCAGCTTTGACCGGTTTATGACCAGATCAAACCAGCTACCATGTTCCAAAAACCAGCTTTGACCAGTTTATGACCAGCTCAAACCAGCTACCATGTTCCAAAAACCAGCTTTGACCAGTTTATGACCAGATCAAACCAGCTACCATGTTCCAAAAAACAGCTTTGACCAGTTTATGACCAGCTCAAACCAGCTACCATGTTCCAAAATCCAGCTTTGACCAGTTTATGACCAGATCAAACCAGCTACAATGTTCCAAAAACCAGCTTTGACCAGTTTATGACCAGATCAAACCAGCTACCATGTTCCAAAAAACAGCTTTGACCAGTTTATGATCATCTCAAACCAGCTACCATGTTCCAAAAACCAGCTTTGACCAGTTTATGATCATCTCAAACCAGCTACCATGTTCCAAAAACCAGCTTTGACCAGTTTATGACCAGCTCAAACCAGCTACGATGTTCCAAAAACCAGCTTTGACCAGTTTATGACCAGCTCAAACCAGCTACCATGTTCCAAAAACCAGCTTTGACCAGTTTATGACCAGCTCAAACCAGCTACCATCTTCCAAAAACCAGCTTTGACCAGTTTATGACCATCTTAAACCAGCTACCATGTTCCAAAAAACAGCTTTGACCAGTTTATGACCAGTTCAAACCAGCTGCCATGTTCCAAAAACCAGCTTTGACCAGTTTATGACCAGCTTAAACCAGCTACCATGTTCCATAAACCAGCTTTGACCAGTTTATGACCAGCTCAAACCAGCTACCATGTTCCAAAAACCAGCTTTGACCAGTTTATGATCATCTCAAACCAGCTACCATGTTCCAAAAACCAGCTTTGACCAGTTTATGACCATCTTAAACCAGCTACCATGTTCCAAAAAACAGGGTTTTCAACCAGGGATGGTCTGATCATTATTTTATAAATCTGCATTAAAATGTGTCAGTATCATCTACATTTTATTTTCCTTAATACATCACCATTTACACTGTTTACATTTAATTTATAATTATTTCACATTTATATTTCACTTATATTTGATGGTTACTTTAATGAGAATAATATGAGTAATATTTTTATTAGGCTAACAGAAAATAGTTTGCAATAAGACACCATAAAGTATCCTACTCTGTTTGTGCCATATATTCCCTACAATGTATCCTTTATATTGCCTTTTACCTTTGTACAACCTTCCCAAAACACTTATCCCAGTCCAGAAATAAAATACATGACTGAATTTGGTTCAACATTAGGTTTAGCCCACCACATTGACCAGGGGCACAGAATTATAAATGATATAGTAATTTAAATATATTTTTTTCTATTTAAAAAAACTAAGAATGGAATTTGCAACACATTGACTTTCATTGAATGGACAAAAACAGTCGAAACATTGTTCAAAATGTATTCTTTTGTGTCCGGCAGAAGAAAGAAAGTCATTATTCTGGAGCGACAAAGTCTCCAGTTTAGAGCGGCATGAGGGTGAGTAAATGATGATAGAATTTAGATTTTTGGGTAAACTATCCCAACAATGTTATAAATGTTGTGGACTGTTCTGTTAGTACATGCTTGAGAACACTTGCCAGGAGAGGGCATCATTTTGTTTCTTTAAACCTGCCATTTCTCCTATAAGCTGAATGAAATACCAGAGTTGGACAAAAGTGAAATTACTTTTGAAGTTAGCTAAAAAAAGCATTTGAAAAGGGGTCAGTGCTTGAGTCGTAATTGCAACAGCCCCCTATAGTGCAACTATACATGTTTTTAATGTTACAGAGGAAACGATTTTGAAAAATAATGGCAAACTGAAGAAGAACAGTGGTCAAAGGTCACCTAAAGCAATAGACATATCACAGGAAAGTGCCACAGAATTTAATCAGATCCTGTGGGAACCTCAGACCCAGTTTCAACAAAAATGCAGTGATTTGTAATTGCACGTGTAACTAGATAGGTACATTTCCTGAAGAAAATGTGAGTGGTGCTTGCCGTGGCAAAACTCGTCAAATAGCATTTTATAACTTGTTGCTAAGCACTAAAATAATGGTAATAGAATGTTGATGGCATGTGTTAGCATGTAGGTGTTATGTTTGTGTTAGCATGATGCTAGCACGTTTTTAGCATGTTTTAGGGTGTGGCTATGAAGATTTTAGGTCATTACTTATTGGCTGCTTGATAATAGCATGTTTTTAACATGTTTTAGCACTTGGTTGGGCGATGCTAACGTGTGTTAGCATGATGTTAGCACGTTTTTAGCATGTTTTAACACTAGGTTAGGTGATGCTAACATCTGTTAGCATGATGCTAGCATGTTTTTAGCATGTTTTAGCACTTGGTTGGGCGATGCTAACGTGTGTTATCATGATGCTAGCACGTTTTAACACTAGGTTAGGCGATGCTAACATCTGTTAGCATGATGCTAGCATGTTTTTAGCATGTTTTAACACTTGGTTGGGCGATGTTAACGTGTGTTAGCATGATGCCAGCATGTTTTTAGCACTTCACTAGGCAATGCTAGCATGTGTTAGCATGATGTTAGCACATTTTTTGCATGTTTTAACACTTTGTTAGGCGATGTTAGCACATTTTTAGCATGTTTTAGCACTTCGCTAGGCGATGCTAGCATGTGTTAGCATGATGTTAGCACTTTTTTTACATGTTTTAGCACTTCGCCAGGCGATGCTAACATGTGTTAGCATGATGCTAGCATGTTTTTAACATGTTTTATCACTTCACTAGGCGATGCTAGCATGTGTTAGCATGATGTTAACACGTTTTTAGCATGTTTTATCACTTCGCAAGGCGATGCTAGCATGTGTTAACATGCTGCTAGCACATTTTTAGCATGTTTTAGGGTGTGGCTATGAAGATTTTAGGTCATTACTTATTGGCTGCTTGATAATATAAATCCTCTGAGGGAGAGAGAGAGGGAGAGATGCAGGGCTGTCAGGCCCTTTGGTGTCTGTGTGTATGAAAACCTTGGTTGGGATTTAAATTTCTGAACATTCCGCAATGTTAAGTCAATGGGACTTTTTTGGCAGCTTTTTCGTCCACTGTGCGAACATCGTACACCCGATCGCTTAGAAACGATACAGCACACCTCTCCTCAATGAGCCGCACGATTGGACGCCTCACTCGGGTCTGTGACAAAAGCTGCGGGAGGAGTAGCGCGCCAATCTTTGTGTGGAATAATAAAAAGAAGAAGAAAAAGTATGCAAGAGAACAATAGTGATGCCTTTGACAAGCACCACTAACTATCTTATTGCATTATAGTTAAGAAATATGAGGCTGTTTTACACAACATGGAGCAAACACTGTTCACTCATGTTCTACTGATAACGTCAACGGTGAAACAAAAGGGTTCAGACAATCCTTCCATGGTCTCTATGACTGCTACAAACACCCTTGAGTGAATTTATTTCCATCCCACAAATAATTGAAAGCTTTCCTTTATGAAGAATAGTGCAACACACCACTCCAGAGCTGTTCATGGGGAGGCGACATTATCTACATCATGGACAGCAGATCTCAATGTGTCTCGAGAAGATTGTGAACACACCCAGAAATTGAGCAGCACAGATAAAATGGTTGTTCGGCTGGCATGAGAGGGCATCTTGATGTGCTTTTGGGTATTCAAATGGCATGGAAATGCATCACACAAAAATGCCATTAGTGTCAGCTTCTAACCAGTTTTACTATAAATCCTCCTCCCCTGTCGATATGCACTAATAAATGTGACTCGGCAAAAACAAAAGAAGAGAAATGCAAAAGTGAAAGTGGAGATTTATAGTTAAAAGTTGCTTAAATATTGATCTGTTTCTCACCCACACCTATCATACCACTACTGAACACATGAATTAAACCACTGGGTTACTTTTATGCTGCATTTATGTGCTTTTTGGAGCTTCAAAGTTCTGGTCACCATTCACTTGCATTGTGAGATCTGAAATATACTTTTTAAACCTAATGTTATAACTTTTAATGTTTATGCATTTTACATTTTTACAGATCTTTTGACCACATGCTGGTTTATTGGCTCTCACCTCACGTGATGGCAAACCAACAGTCACATAAACCCACACAAATATATCAAATGACCAGTGCGATTAGGGCTGACAGCCAGCAGCATGACCTCTTTTTTACTTTCTTCTGTGAGTATTGTGCCAAGTCCTCCACCTTCGCAAATAAGATAAGAGCACAACTGCAAGAACTCTCCCAGCGCTGCGCTAATGTTTAACTAGATAATTCTTCTGTTAGGGGCAAGAAAAGTAAATGGGCACAATTTCATTCCGTCCTGTCATTTCAGTACTTCAGTTTCATGTGATAGAGGCAAGAAAATGGAAGAGACTTTGGAGAATGTGAACACACCGTCTGAATTAAAAGCATCTGATGCAGGTATGAATTAAATCAAAATGTTGTAGTTTTTTTAAAGTAAGAAATCAGTATGAAGAACAGCTTGAGAGCCCGAATTTGTTCTATTAGTTTGTGTTTGAAACTGAGTTCTTAAGTGCAAAATTTGTACCCTGAACCTTTTCATGTGTAGTTCTTCCTTATGTTGGACTCTTTATTATAGGATCTATTCCTGCTCGTTTATATGGCTATGATGAGTAAGATATTTAAGACTTTAGCACATTGTTGCAGTAAACAGGGTGTGATTATGTTCATATATCAGTATATCTTATCTAATATATCTTATATACCTTTCCTCTTATTAACCACTGCCTTTAAAAATTGCAATGAGCAACTTTTAGATACAAAGACAATGCTGAATACTTCTATGTGGTGCTACCTTAAATGCTTTACTGCAATACCTGATGTATTAAAGGGGCAGTTCACTTAAAATAGAAAAATGATTCTGTCATCACTTACTCACCCTCATGCTGTTCCAGATGTGTGACTTTCTTTCTTCTGCAGAACACAAATGAAGATTTTTAGAAGAATATTTCAGCTCTGTAGGTCCATACAATGCAAGTGAATGGTGACCGGAACTTTGAAGCTCCAAAAAGCACATAAAGGCAGCATAAAAGTAATCCATACAACTCCAGTGGTTTAATCCATGTCTTCAGAAGTGATATGATCCATATTTTTTCCTATACGTTTTCCTCCCTGCCCAATAGGGGGGCGATGTGCATGAAGAAACTAAATAATGTGAAAGTAAAAGTGGAGATTTATAGTAAAAAGGACTTAAACATTGTTCTGTTTCTCACCCACACATATCATATGACTTCTGAAGACATTGATTAAACCACTGGAGTCGTATGGATTACTTTTATGCTGCCTTTATGTGCTTTTTGGAGCTTCAAAGTTCTAGTCACCATTTGCTAGCATTGTATGAACCTACAGAGCTGAAATATTCTTCTAAAAATCTTCATTTGTGTTCCGCAGAAGAAAGAAAGTCACACACGTCTGGGATGTAAATGAGGAGAGAATTTTCATTTTTGTTTGAACTGTTATTTTACAACAACAGGCAAACAGAAAAGGACTGAGTGGTTTGTTTATTTGTTTGGTAGGTGGAATTCGGCTACGGCTGAGAGACAGAGACCTGCTAAAGAAACGGAAGGCGGAGGCAGAGGAAAAGGCAACAAACCAGTGGGTTTATGGGTAAAGATAGTATTGAGATGGGAAAGGCTAATGAGCACTAATTATTTACCAATTCAATCACATTGTGGTACTGACGGATGCACAAATAAGGTCATCGAAAGATTAAGTTATTGCATAATATTCTCCTAACTTTGACTGCAGGGTACAAAGCATTAAAAGAGCAAGAAAGAGTACCAGCGGTACCCCAGGAAAGAAAGGTCGACCAAGAAAAAAGCAACCTATTGTTGAAGAGCAGCCAAAAGTAGAGGAGCAGTCCATACCAGAAGAGCTCTGTGAGGTTCAGGAAACCGACCCTTCCCTGCCACATTTCCCAACATGCTACCAGTATTGCCCAATGATCCCGAGACAGTGACTCTGCCACCAGCGGAACCACAACCAGAGTTGGTGCCAGTGCACATAATAAGTGATAAACCTCTTGAGGAGTTTCTGATCGAGGATCTGGGGCCTGATGAGGAAGACAGTCCAATGCCTCAAGAACGGCTAGGCACTGACACAGGTAACTGCAGAAATGCCCTTGCATGTTTCACATGGACCATATTTGTGTACATAAAAGATTTTGTCAAACCAAACCAGTGTATGTTGGTTTTCAGGTGATGTGCCTGAACAGAGTCAAGTCTCCATCCCAACATCTCCTCCAGCTCCGGAAATCCCAACTTTTCCTCCAGGTCCGGAAATCCCAACGTCTCCTCCAGGTCCCGCTCCTTATCCAGAGAGCCTACCGGAGAATTTACTCTGAGTCTCTTATTTCAGAGTCACGGTGCTCTAGAACGCACGGAGAACAACTCAATACCCAAATGATTTTTATTTCAACCTCAAAGCAAGAACAAATTTAAATGTACTCAAACAATTTCACTGTTTTGTGTTTACATGCCGCTCATCAATATAATCTGTCAAATGAAAACAAACCAGACATATTGCTTAATTAAAAACAAAAACAGAAAATAATGAATGTATAAAATATTGAACTTTTGTGCCTCCTAGTGATTGTAAAGTGACTCAAAAGTGATGTTTTTTTTATTGCATTAGAACAAAGAATCTTAGTTTGTTTGTACAACTATTTAAAATGAAATGGGTTTTATATTTTGTCTTTGTCACTGATTCATTCACACTCACTTGTAAATCCATCATCCTCTCACTTCAAATATCTGGATTAACATTTTGTGTGACATTTAGTAAATAAAAAAAGTTTCCAGAACAAAATTAACTATTCAGAAAGTAGCATAAACACTAATAATAATAATAAAAATAACAATAATAATAATAAACAAAGAAACTGTAGTAAGCTTGGCATTACTACACAGACATTAACATGCAGTAAGTAACTGATCTATACTGTAAACTATAAAAATAATTAATTCCATCTTCAGGGTTTTTTGTTTTAGACGTTTTTACAGCTCTAAATGACGGACCTGCTGAATCACCCTGACAGCTGAATGACTGACTTAAAGGGACAGTTCACCCAAAAATGAAAAACTCATCATTTACTCACCCTCCATGTCTATCTGCAGAGCACAAATGCAAAGTGAATGCTGACCAGAACTTTGAAGCTCCAAAAGGCACATAAAGGCAGCATAAAAGTAATCCATATGACTCCAGTGGTCTAATCCATGTCTTCAGAAATGATATGATAGGTGAGGATGAGAAACAGATCAATATTTAGGTCCTTTACTATAAATTCTCCTCTCTGACCAATAATGTTATGCACAAAGAATGTGAAAGTGAAACTGTAGATTGATGGCAAACAAGGACTGGTTCTCACCCACACCTCACACTTAGCTTCTATTTTTTATCATACAATAAATCTCCAATTTCAAACAGCCCTCCTAAGTGCTCTTCTCTTTTTAAGAGTTCTTCTTTTGTTTTTGGAGAGTCATGGATATCAAGATTTAATAGTAAATACAGGACTTAATTATTGATCCGTTTCTCACCCACACCTATCATATCGCTTCTGAAGACTTGGATTAAACCACTGGAGTCTTATGGATTAATTTTATGCTGCCTTTATGTGCTTTTTGGAGCTTCAAAGTTCTGGTCACCATTCACTTGCATTGTATGGACCTACACAGCTGAAATATTCTTCTAAAAATCTTCATTTGTGTTCTGCAGAAGAAAGAAAGTCACACACATCTGGAATGGCATGAGGGTGAGTAAATGATGAGAGAATTTACATTTTTGGGTGAACTGCCCCTTTAATGCTCAGGTGACAATGGAACAGTTTTGCTGCAAGTTTGTAGTTTTGATTCCTGCAGATTGGGAAGCTTAGAGACTTGACTGGATGATACCGTTCTCAATGTGCCCATCTCAGCACTGTCTCAGCACCGTAACGGGGCTGTCCAGACATGCAACCACTCTAGTCGAGGATAGGTCAATTAACAGCTTGGCCAAAGTTGTGTACCTGAACCACATGCACCAGTACTAATGTGGCTAAACCCACAGCCTATGACTCACCATCATGAGGACAGCACAGCAAGAGCAGGGCCGTTCCCTCAGTCACGCGTGTTTGCATTCGAGACAGCTGCCTCTAAAATCCCCCCCAAATATCTTCCTGCTGTGTATCACCACGTCTAAATGTCACTATCAAACTGTTATTCCCATTTAAAGGAATAGTTCCCCCTAAAATGACAATTATTTACTCATGCTTATGCTGTTCCAAACCTGTATGGCTTTCTTCTGTGGAACACAAAGATATTTTGAAGAATGTCTAAGCTGTTTTTTTCCCCATATAATGCAAGTTAATGGGGATCCAAACGTTCAAGCTCCAACAAGGAAAAAAAGTAGCATAAAAGTAATCCATCCATACGATTATATTACACCTTCTATAGTTGTATGATAGGTTTGGGTGAAACACAGACCACAATTTGAGTCCCTTCTCACGTATGAGTTACACTTGACATTAGCGAATCAGGAGAGAAGCTCCTTTATGCGTTCCAGCACTTGAAACGTGTTCACGCAAGAATGTAAGTGGTTACACTCTAAATAACATATGCTTTAAATTGATTTACTTATTGTTCAGAATGGTGAGTATATGTGCTCTTCCTGGATGCCTCAACCAACAGAATAGTTCAAGCGTGAAAAAATGTGAATGAGTTTCTCTCATAAACGTGCCAAGGAGAGCTAGGGTGGATGTCAAGATTTTTAGTGAATAAGGACTCATTTTGGCCTATCACTCAAACCTATAGTATCGCTTCAGACTTTTATATTTTCATGCTACCTGTATGTCCATTTTGGTCAATATAGGTCATATAGGTTTGGAACGGCATGAGGGTGAGTAAACAAAGAGAGAATTATCATTTTTATATCAGAGCCCTGGCACATCCCATCTCTCTAACTTGATGGCCATTCTGGTCCGAGAGTCATTTCCTGTCATAGTCAATATTGAAGTGTTATCAGACACACACACAGAGAGAGAGAGAGAGAGAGAGAGAGAGAGAGAGAGAGAGAGAGAGAGACCACAATAAGAAAGATTCAGGTTTTTTTAACATCAGTGAGCTCTGAACTCTCCACGGGTTTGACTCTCACGACCTCAGCAAAGCCATCTCCAAACCAGCAGGTGATGTCAGCTGTATCCAGGGTGAAGAAGAACAGACGGTCTTGACAACTTGTGCGACGATATACTGATCTGGGGTCAGCGGAGAGAATGCTGCAGATGGCCGACACCGCCTCGTCACGTCCTTTCAAGAACTGGAACCTTGGCCTTTTGCTGTCTATTAAATCAAAATTCAGTTAGAAACATGACAACTGTGCATGTTGATTCTGCACAAAAAATAACACATGATCACAAGTTCATTTAATGTGTGAAAAGAGCAGTCAGGCATTTTGCACATATGGTAAAATTTCAGCACTTAAATAGCGCCTTTTTTAACCTTAGCGGTATTCAAAGTCTCATTCACACACACACACACACACACTCACTCACACACTCACTCACACACTCACTCACACACACTCACACACACTCACTCACTCACACTCACAAACAGACACACTCACGCACACACACACAAACAGACACACTCACTCACACAAACAGACACACTCACACACACACACACAAACAGACACTCTCACACACACAAACAGACACACTCACTCAGTCACTCACAGACACACTCACAAACAGACACACTCACTCAGTCACTCACAGACACACTCACTCTCACACACACAAACAGACACACTCACTCAGTCACTCACACACTCACTCACTCACAGACACACTCACTCAGTCACTCACAGACACACTCACTCTCACACACACAAACAGACACACTCACTCAGTCACTCACACACTCACTCACTCACAGACACACTCACTCAGTCACTCACAGACACACTCACTCTCACACACACAAACAGACACACTCACTCAGTCACTCACACACTCACTCACTCACTCACAGACACACTCACTCAGTCACTCACACACTCACTCACACACACACAAACAGACACACTCACACACTCACTCACTCACACACACTCACTCACTCACACACTCACTCATTCACTCACACACTCACTCATTCACTCACACACACACACACTCACTCACACACACACTCACTCACTCACACACACACTCACACACACCAATGGTGGCAGAGCTGCCATGCTAGGTGCTAGTCTGCCATTGGGAGTAACTTGGGGTTCAGTGTCTTGCCCAAGGACACTTCGGCATGTGGAGTCATGTGGGCCGGGAATCAAACCACCAACCCTGCGATTAGCGGCCGACCCGCTCAAACACCTGACCCACAGCTGCCCCTCATATGTTTTTGGCTGCACTCACTTCCATGTGTCGAAGTATGCTTGTGTACCTGCACTGTCACATGGAGCAAACTCTAGGAGCTCCTTCTCAGCACTCACAGTAAATCGCACATCTAGGGGACTGATAGGGGGTGCCCTGACCCAGGCAGCAATAGTACTGTAGGACTCCGGCCCATATCTGAGCCTGGATGGACTGGCAGGGGTTGTGCTCGCTGAACTGCACTCAGAAGCACCCATGTTTATGTCCTCAGCTGGATTTTCAGAGAAAAGCTGCCCGTGAGTCAGGTAGTGTTTCACCTCTGCTAGCACATCAGTCACATCTTTGCCTCCAGACCTCTGTGACCAAGACGACTCTGAGGAAGGCTCAGATGATGTCTGTAAGAGTTCAGGATCTTCATCTAGCTCCATCTCCTGGGCAATCACAGGGTCTGTGCATGATGCTAGTCTGTGTTCACTATCGGCCTTGTCTGTCGCTGCTTTAGGAGAGTCGTAGTCTGGAATATATGGTTTGATGTCCAGGACAGGTGTTCCAGCGATTATATCAACCCCTGACAGGTGGAGTGTATCTCCTTGAAAATCAAATGACCAGCGATTACTACCAGTGATATATGCAATTATACTCAAAGGATCTTTCACATGTATTTGATGTGCAAAACACCCTTTTGCTTATCTTATGAAAACATACAAATAAATCATAAGTTTGAATGCTATCATAGTGGAGGATGTTTTGCAGTAGTTGTCCCACTGAGCCGAAAGCCATTGCTCCATGACACGTTTTATGTTTGGATTGAGGGTGATGGTCTAATCATAAAATATATATATATATATATTTGGATGTATTTGTTAGCATTTGTTCATCCAAAAATGACAATTCTCTCCTCATTTACTCACCTCCATCTCAAATTCATAAGACTTTCTTTCTACGGCAGAACACAAAGAAAGATTTTTTTTGAAGGATAAATTATGAATGTTGATCGTCAATGGCGACCAAAACTTTGAAGCTCAAAAAAGCACATACAGGCAGCATAAAAGCAATCCATAGAACTCAACTGGTTTAATCCATGTCTTCAGAAACCAACCAAAATTCAAGTCCTTTTTCACTATAATAGTTTGTATTTTTTCTCTCTCACTTTTTCTCCCCAATGTGTAACGCCCAATTCCCAATGCGCTCTAAGTGCTCATGGTGGCGTAGTGACTCGCCTCAATCCGGGTGGCGGAGGACAAATCTCAGTTGCCTCCGCGTCTGAGACCATCAATCTGCACATCCTATCACGTGACTTGTTGAGCACGTTACCATGGAGACGTAGCGTGTGTAGAGGCTTCACGCTATTCTCCGCGGCATCCACGCACAACTCACCACACGCCCCACCGAGAGCGAGAACCACATTATAGCGACCATGAGGAGGTTACCCCATGTGACTCTACCCTCCCTAGCAACCGGGCCAATTTGGTTGCTAAGGAGACCTGGCTGGAGTCACTCAGCACGCCCTGGTTTCAAACTCACGACTCCAGGTGTGGTAGCCAGCGCCTTTACCATTGAGCTACCCAGGCCCCCCCTTTTCACTATAATCTTGACATCTGGCCCGACAGGAACACATTGCAGCCTTCAAGGCGACTCTTTGATGCTGCACACGGTTGCCAGGTATTCCCCAGTATCACTATGTATCAATAAGATGTTGCATTTGTATTTTCTAATGTTTATCATCAGCCTTTTGCCGACCGTCGTACATTTTCAAGCACCAACTCATTGGTTATCATTTTAACCACATTTCCAAAATATACCAACTGGACTTGAAAACCACGAACTTGGCAACACAGTGCCTGGTTTGCGCTCTGCGTGTGCGTCAAGCACGTGGAAGTGTGCGAACGAGCTTCTCTCATGAATGCACCAAGGAGACTGCAGATGTCAAAATTTATATTGACTATAGACTTCGATTTTGCTCGGTTTCCCACCCAAAGTGACGATTGTATCACTTCAGAAGACATGGATTAAACAACCGAAGTCCTATGCATTACATGTATGCTGCCTTTATGTGCTTTTTGGAGCTTGAACACTTTGGACACCATTTACTTATATTGCATGAACAAAAACACATCATAAATCTTTCAAATTGTCTTTATGTGTGTCCTGCAGAAGAAAGAAAGTCACACACATCTGGGATGGCATGAGGTGTACTGTCCCTTTAAGTGCAGCTCTGTCCTGTTATGAAAGGCATCTAAAGAGTTACTGGGGCAAAGGACAACAGTTCTGTTTGGGCTATGAACTTCCCTTAAGACTTTTACTTATGACTAATCACAGTACCACACATTCCTCAAGACTAAAAGAACGACGCAGGCTATCCATGTTCATTTAATAGTGATACAACCACAGTAAAGGCATAATCATAAGGCCACGTACCTGTGATTCTCTCCAGCTTAGCCAAAGTCAGTCCCAGTGCATTAGGCCTGTGGGGGCTACGGGTGGAGTACACCCCCACCTTCTGGCCATTTAGACGAGGCGGCTTCACTTTGGCTTTACAACTCATTTGCCCATTCTTATGGAAGAGGAAAATGATCCTGAGAAGGTGAAAGATTAAGAAAAGAATTCACTTCACAAATGTGTGCTTAACTTCAATTGTAAATTATTTGAATCAGTACCTGGTCGGCATATAATGTTCTTCTTGAAATACAGAAATCCATTCTCATTTGACTGTGCACTTAAAGGGGCAGTTCACCCAAAAATGAAAATTCTCTCAGCATTTATTCACCCTCATGTCATCCCAGATGTGAGACTTTCTTTCTTCTGCAGAACACAAATGAAGATTTTTAGAAGAATAGTTCAGCTCTGTTGGTCCATACAATGCAAGTGAATGCTGACCAGAACTTTGAAGCTCCAAAAAGCACACAAATGCAGCATGAAAGTAATTCATAAGACTCCAGTGATTAAAACTAGATCTTCTGGAGTGAACCAAACAGTTGTGGAACAGACCAAAATATATCTCCTTTTTTCACTATATATCTTAACATCAGCGGTCTCCTTGGCGATAATGATTTCAAGCTCGATCACACTTCCTATAGCGCCATCTAGCGCTCTGCACATGCGTTGAGCACTAGGAAGTTTAATCAAGCCTGATATCATGATTGTGTCTATAGACTGCAATGGCGAGGTGTACTGTGAAAAATGAGTTACATTTTCGTTCTCTTCTCACCTAAAACAGTTTGGATCACTTCAAATGACATGGATTAAAACAGTAGTCATTTTAGGCTGCCTTTATGTGCTTTTTGGAGCTTCACAGTTCTGGTCACCATTCACTTGCACTGTATGGACCTACAGAGCTGAAATATTCTTCTAAAAATCTTCATTTGTGTTCTGCAGAAGAAAGAAAGTCACACACATCTGGGATGGCATGAGGGTGAGTAAATGACGAGAAAAGTTACATTTTTGGGTGAACTGCCCCTTTAAGTGATGAGCAGTCATGGCTTTACTACACACCAGATATGGGAGTATTGTTCCAGCCCAATTAAAGAGTGCTCAGGGTTATTGAAGACGGATGGGTCAATCTTCAAGCTGGCCCGAGAGGAACTGCATATGGTGGGCTGTCGTGGCGTGCCATTTTTGACTGCAAAACATGAACTGATGTATCCGATGGGAAGAGTATGAATACGTCCTGACAGTGAAGAAAAACACATATATTACAAATACCTCAAGACCTGAACTGATATTACTACTGCTGTATCAAAAACTAAAGTGTGTCCTATAATATGAGACTTTATTAAGTGCATTAACTTTACCTTGCTCTAATAACTGATTCATCCCACTTGGGTTCTGAGATGGACTTTTGCTAACTGACTGTAATCTGTCGTGTTTCATGCAATCTGTCAGCATGGATTGAAGAGATGACATCTGCTTCTTATGGGCTCGGATGGATCCATCTATCTGCTGTCTGTTTAAACAAATCAACAATCAGTGAAGGAAGCGTTTCTTTACAGAATATAATAATATGCAAGAATAGTGCTGATTTAAGAACCTACCTGAGGTTTTTAATCTCTCTTCTCATGACTGTTACCTGCTGTGTCAGTTTTCTGACATGTTCTGCACAACTGCATCTTGACATTTTAGTTATAGTAAGATGGTACAGTTACACTTTAGAAAATAGTTTATTTTATTCTGTGATGGTCCACACTGGATTGTTTATTGCATCAACAATGCAGTAGATGAACACGTGTTTTTTCTGATATAAGAAAATGGTTGGACAACCACAAACTTACGCAGAAATGGTTGTAATATGAGCTAAACCAAAAGACAGTTCACTGTCGGCCATCTCTGGAATGCTATCGGTCATGATCTACCTATCTACTTGAATGGAGGAATATCAAAATCTCAAAGACGGTTGGTTAAGATTGCAAACAAAGAACATATTTCAAATCAGCAGTAAAATATGACAAAACTGGAATAATAAATTGTGCTTCTTTACCTCTTATTACGTTAAGAACGCAATTTTACCGGCTCGTATAGCTAATACGCATGCGCGTTTTGAGATGATTGACAGGCGATGTCCGTATCTAAAAGGTCATTGGCTCTTTTAACCATAAGGCAGGACTTCCTGTCTACATCCGTTGGCCGTTCCAAATTCTCCCATTTATTTTAATAGAAGTGACCCCGTCTCTGCTAAAAATTATCTGACTAGCTTACATTTTGTCATCCTTCAGGGGGCGCACGGAGGCTCCTTTAGGACGTTTTTGTTTTATTCGCGATATTAGCATATTAAAAGGTGCAAACGTTAAAATATTTTTCACCTGGTGTACACGATCTCGCACAAAATCTTCAAACGCCACAAACAAACGTTTGTGATAAAATTTCCAGCACGCTAGAAGGCAGTGTGCGTTTCGTAAATATCGTTGCGCGGACTACCGGGTTTCCGTATGTTAGTGACTGGCCATCCAATGAGAAGGCTAGAATTTCACTGTGTTGTAGTTTGAATGCGAGAGTGGCGGTTAAATTAAACAGTTCGAGACAGAATCAAAATAACCAGTAAGGCTTGTAAATGCGCTTATGAGACTTAAAGGTAAGAATTAGCATACACATATTTGAATCTGTTTTAGAACAGTATTTTGAGTTTATCGATGCCGTCATTTAGATTTAGTTTATACATAATTGTGTGCTAATGTTAGAGTTTTTATGGTCGTAATAAATATCGACTGTTATTCAAACCCAGTGAGCTGCCAGTGTAGATAACAGTATTTCAACATGTGTCATTAGCAAATATGCCACAAAAAAATGCTGTCTAGATTGGCCGTGTCTCCAGTCTAGTGTGCTGCCTAAGTTGATGTTAGTTGAGAAGACACAAACACTGATGTGCATATATACAGCTCTGGAAAACAAAACACTGCAAAATGATCAGTTTCTCTGGATTTATTGTTTATAGGTGTGTGTTTGAGTAAAATGAACATTTGTGTTTTATTCTATAAAGTACTGATGACATTTCTGCCAAATTCCAAATAAAAATATTGTCATTTTGAGCATTTATTTGCATAAAATGACAACTGCTCAAAATAATTGATGTGTTTTCAGACCTCCAATTATGCAAAGAAAACACGTTCATATTCATTTATAAACAACACAATATTAATATTTTAACTTCAGAAATCAATATTTGCTGGAATAATCCTGATTTTCAATCACAGCTTTCATGCGTGTTGGCATGTCTTTCACATTGCTGTTGGGTGACTTTATGCCACTCATGGTGCAAAAATTCAAGCATCTCGGCTTCACGTCATATTCCAGAGGTTTCCAATGGGGATCAGGTCTGGAGATTGGGCTGGCCATGACAGGGTTTAGATCCGGTGGTCCACACCTTGATGTCTGTGTGGCATGGAGCATTGTCCTGATGGGTAAAAAAAAAAACCCAATCCAATACGAATCTTGCTGAAGCACCCCCAGATTATCATCGATCCTCCACCTGCTCATCTAATACAGGTGAAACTCGAAAAATTAGAATATCATGTAAAAGTTCATTAATTTCAGTAATTCAACTTAAAAGGTGAAACGAATATATTATATAGACTCATTACAAGCAAAGTAAGATATTTCAAGCCTTTATTTGATATAATTTTGATGATTATGGCTTACAGCTTATGAAAACCCCAAATTCAGAATCTCAGAAAATTAGAATATTGTGAAAAGGTTCAGTATTGTAGGCTCAAAGTGTCACACTCTAATCAGCTAAACACCTGCAAAGGGTTCCTGAGCCTTTAAATGGTCTCTCAGTCTGGTTCAGTTGAATTCACAATCATGGGGAAGACTGCTGACCTGACAGTTGTGCAGAAAACCATCATTGACACCCTCCACAAGGAGGGAAAGCCTCAAAAGGTAATTGCAAAAGAAGTTGGATGTTCTCAAAGTGCTGTATCAAAGCACATTAATAGAAAGTTAAGTGGAAGGGAAAAGTGTGGAAGAAAAAGGTGCACAAGCAGCAGGGATGACCGTAGCCTGGAGAGGATTGTCAGGAAAAGGCCATTCAAATGTGTGGGGAGCTTCACAAGGAGTGGACTGAGGCTGGAGTTACTGCATCAAGAGCCACCACACACAGACGGGTCCTGGACATGGGCTTCAAATGTCAAACGCCTTACCTGGGCTAAAGAAAAAAATAACTGGTCTGTTGCTCAGTGGTCCAAAGTCCTCTTTTCTGATGAGAGCAAATTTTGCATCTCATTTGGAAACCAAGGTCCCAGAGTCTGGAGGAAGAATGGAGAGGCACACAATCCAAGATGCTTGAAGTCCAGTGTGAAGTTTCCACAGTCTGTGTTGGTTTGGGGAGCCATGTCATCGGCTGGTGTTGGTCCACTGTGCTTTATTAAGTCCAGAGTCAACGCAGCCGTCTACCGGGACATTTTAGAGCACTTCATGCTTCCTTCAGCAGACAAGCTTTATGGAGATGCTGACTTCATTTTCCAGCAGGACTTGGCACCTGCCCACACTGCCAAAAGTACCAAAACCTGGTTCAATGACCATGGTATTACTGTGCTTGATTGGCCAGCAAACTCGCCTGACCTGAACCCCATAGAGAATCTATGGGGCATTGCCAAGAGAAAGATGAGAGACATGAGACCAAACAATGCAGAAGAGCTGAAGGCCGCTATTGAAGCATCTTGGTCTTCCATAACACCTCAGCAGTGCCACAGGCTGATAGCATCCATGCCACGCCGCATTGAGGCAGTAATTAATGCAAAAGGGGCCCAAACCAAGTACTGAGTACATATGCATGATTATACTTTTCAGAGGGCCGACATTTCTGTATTTAAAATCCTTTTTATTGATTTCATGTAATATTCTAATTTTCTGAGATTCTGAATTTGGGGTTTTCATAAGCTGTAAGTCATAATCATCAAAATTATATCAAATAAAGGCTTGAAATATCTTACTTTGCTTGTAATGAGTCTATATAATATATTAGTTTCACCTTTTAAGTTGAATTACTGAAATTAATGAACTTTTGCACGATATTCAAATTTTTCGAGTTTCACCTGTAGTTAGATGGAGACCTGAAGAGGCGTTCAAGCCACAGTGTCTCTCACACACTGTAGAATTTGGTGGAGGATTGTGATGATCTCTGGGTGCTTCAAGGCTGGAATCGGGCAGATTCGTCAACAAGGTTATCCTGGAAGAAAACTTGCTTCCTTCTGCTCTGACAACGTTCCCCAACTCTGAGGATTGGGTTCTCCAGCAGGACAATGCTCCATGCCACACAGACGGGTCAATCAATGTGTGCATGGAGGACCACCGGATCTAAACCCTGTCATGGCCAGCCCAATCTCCAGACATGAACCCCATTGGAAACATCTGGAATGTGCATAAAGAGTGGCGTACAATTCACCCAACAGCAATGTGAAAGACTGGTAGAGAGCATACAAAAATGTTCATTTTACTCAAACATATACCTATAAATAATAGAGAAACTGATCATTTTGCAGTGGTCTCTTAATTTTTTTCCAGAGCTGTATATGTGAAGATAAATCCATAAACATCATTCTAGAAATATTTCTGGGTTCAATACAAGTTAAGTCAACAGCATTTGTGGCATAATGTTGATTACCACAAAAATCGCTTTCGACTCGTCCCTCCTTTTCTTTAATAAAAGCACAAATGTGTGTTCCAGTGAGACACTTACAATGCAAGTCAATGGGGTTTAATCTGTAAACATTAAAATACTGTTTCAAAAGTATCGACACAAGACATAAACAATATGTGTGTAAACATGATCTTACTGTCATAATCACTTAATTCTTTTATTAACAATTTACAGCTTCATTGCCACGACAATGCAACAGTGTAAACCCCAAAAACCTAAGACGATGTAAAAGTAATGATTTAAACTTTACTGCCCAAATAATGTTGTGGTTTAACAGAAGAATTAATGTGTGCTTTTCTAAAATCCTAAACTTCACATTTCTGCCTTTTTAAACCCTCAAAAAAATGTTCCCTTCACATTCACTCTAATCTGTTTTTTGTTGTTGTTTGTAATCGAAAATATGCCACAAATGCTGTCAATTGAACCCGGAATATTCCTTTAACCATTCGGCCTACTTGGTATGGTATAAAAGAACCTGAATCATCAGATTATTTTTGATAATAGCAAAGTATGCACATATATATATATATTATACTTAAGTGTTATGAAGGATTCATCCAAATATAATTTCAAGAACAGATGCTTGTACTTAATAAGCACTAGTGTTTACTAAGAGGATTTATAGTCATAACAAATTGTCCATCCATCTTCAACCGCTTATCCGAAGTCGGGTCGCGGGGGCAGCTGCTCCAGCAGGGGGCCCCAAACTTCCCTATCCCGAGCCACATTAACCAGCTCTGACTGGGGGACCCCGAGGTGTTCCCAGGCCAGTGTGGAGATGTAATCTCTCCACCTAGTCCTGGGTCTTCCCCGAGGCCTCCTCCCAGCTGGACGTGCCTGAAACACCTCCCTAGGGAGGCGGCCAGGGGGCATCCTTACCAGATGCCCAAACCACCTCAACTGACTCCTTTCGACGCAAAGGAGCAGCGGCTCTACTCAGAGCTCCTCACGGATGACTGAGCTCCTCACCCTATCTCTAAGGGAGAAGCCCGCCACCCTTCTGAGGAAGCCCATTTCGGCCGCTTGTACTCGTGACCTACTTCTTTCGGTCATGACATATTACAAATTGTATTTAATTGAAATTATAAATTAAGTTTGGTAGTTGAATTAGCATTTTAGAATATCCCCCCATGTTTGTTTTCTCTTATGTGTGTTTGCAGAAACATGTCATCTACACGTGGCTTGTCAAACGTGAGTGCTCCATGCAACTATTATTATTATTGCATAAAATGAATCTTTCTGTCTTGTGGTTGTGAAAATTGTGTCCATTTAAATCAAGATGATTGTCTGAGCCCATATTACCGTTTTATTTCTCCATATTTCAGCACCGAGCAGATAGATCCCCATTCAGAGATGTGCAGAATGAACTGCTGAATTTGCAGGACAATCCAACTTTGTTGCTTAAACATGCATCAAAGCTTGAGAGGGTCCCCAAAATGAAGGTATGTAGTCAACGTCCCTGTTTACACCTGGTATTAAGATGCATCTCAGGTGATCCAATCACATGTGGTCAGGCGAGACACATCGCTGTTCAAAACTGGATGCTTAAATGCATCTCCTGTGACCACTTGTGATCGGATTTCGAGGGGAGGGTCTCTGATTACATGGTGACATACATCAATCATAATACCAGCGTGCTACTGCAGGATAATATACTGCAAAGAAATCTCGAATAAACCCGGTGTGCTGTATCTCCCAGATGCCGTTTAAAGAGCACCTATTATGATTTTTAAACATACCTAATTTTGTTTTACATAGATTTACATGCATCCAAGGTAAAAAAAAACACTTCAATTTGCTCCTCCTTTCAGAGAGCATACTCTGCTCTGATTGGTCCTTTCCAAAGGATTCATTCTAAACTCCTCCTTTCAGTGAGCATACTCTGCTCTGATTGGTCCTTTCCAAAGGATTCATTCTAAACTCCTCCTTTCAGAGAGCATACTCTGCTCTGATTGGTCCGTTCTAAAGGATTCATTCTAAACTCCTCCTTTCAGAGAGCATACCCTGCTCTGATTGGTCTGTTCTAAAGGATTCATCCTAAACTCCTCCTTTCAGAGAGCATACTCTGCTCTGATTGGTCCATTCTAAAGGAATCATTCTAAACTCCTCCTTTCAGAGAGCATACCCTGCTCTGATTGGTCTGTTCTAAAGGATTCATTCTAAACTCCTCCTTTCAGAGAGCATACTCTGCTCTGATTGGTCCGTTCTAAAGGATTCATCCTAAACTCCTCCTTTCAGAGAGCATACTCTGCTCTGATTGGTCAGATGTGTCAGTCAGTTGTGATTGGTCTACCACTTAGTGTGGTGTTTGAGGGCGGGTCAAAGCTGTTCGTGAGCAGCCAATGAAGACCAGAGGCGGGTTTTTTGTTAGCAAATGACATAGGTTAGTACAGGAAGTAAGTCTGGAATTACTAACGACTCGTTGCAGGTGTTCAGAATCGTTTCTTTCTTTTGGGAGTCAATAAGGTGCTCTTTAAATTCGTAGTAAGCACAAACTAAATATTTCGATTAGAATTATCTGTTGTTTGATTGGAGTATCTGTATTAAATGTGCTTCAGATGTGTGCACTTCTCATATGTGTTTCTGCATGTTGATATCAGACACACTGATGAAGATCTGTGAAGTTTTTGCGCTTGTGTTTGTATCCACTGTTTCAAACTTTCTGATCTGATGGGTATTTCCTTGGTAAGCCGCTCGTAACAGGCAAAGTTTAAACTCTGGTTTTAGTGCAGCAGTTGATTGACAGGTGGTGCTTTACTGCTGTCTTGGATGCATTCAGGAGCATTCAAATCTCTCATAAATGAAAAAGCATTTTTTTTTTTTATCCAATCGCAAAACATTTTGCATCCTGTTTACACCAGTATTTAACAATGACCACTTGTGATTGGTTCACCCGAAACGCATCAAACGCAGGTGTAACCGAGGTTTCAGATCATTAGCATTATCTTTCAACATTCTGTGATGCCTTGTTGCTAATATATATTCATATTAGTTTTATTTTGACCTAAATCATTCCATTTTCAAACAGCGTTGTGATGTGCAAACCCTGAGCGGCACAACAGATGTCTGTAGTGATGCTCAAGCTGAACATGCCACTGATGAACATCAAGATGTCACATTAAAATCCTTTGTGTGTCTTGAAGGAGAAGTCATAGTTGAGGATGAGCCTATAATGTCAAATGAGTCTGTTCTCATCAAGCATCTGACCATGGAGAATATTCACCCACCTCAAAGGGACGCAAATGAAACCAATGAAGCAGAAGACATGGAGGATAATCAGACCAGTGAACAGCATGATGATCATCCATACTTTTGTGGGAGCAGATCTACTGTCTCCGAGTTCTCCACGCTGTATCAAAGGGAAGAGGTGTCCACCTGTGAGCTGGGAAGTGTCACATTCAAATCCCTCATGTGCTCAGGTGTGGAGATTGAGATTTCAGATAGCTCAGCCATTGCTGATGAATCCTCTCTCACAAATGCTCAAGCATCAGGAAATCATTCACAATGTCTTAGTAACAATACCCCTGTTTCTAAAACATATGCGGATGCTTTATCAGTAGACCAACCGATGGACCATTCTTACTGTAATTGGAAGAACCGTGTGTCTTTATCTGGAGATGGCACCACCATCAGTACAGCTGATGCTATGTTGGACACCTCCGAGACCGCTAATGAACACAATGTCAGTACGGACTGTGAGCTTATAAATACAGCAAACCTAAACAATTATGGGCATGCTGATCTCTCTGAAAAAAGTAGACAAGAAGAGATCACATTCAAATCCCTGTGTTGCTCTGGGATTGAAATAGAAATGGGTGATCCATCCAAGGTTTCAGAAGCATCTGTGTTTATGGAGAACCTCGCTGAGGAGCAAAGTCGGCCATGTTTAAATGACATCAGTGAAGATGGTCCAAGCATTGCTGCTTGGACTTCTGGAAGCGAACAAGTTGACCATCTTTACTATCATGTAGAAGAAAATGTAGATCTATTGATGAAGTCACAGGTCCTAAATATGCCTGGATCTGAACATGAGCTCCGTACCAACTCGCAGCTTCTCTCAGCAAGTCTTCAAAGGAACATGGAGTCTTATGATGGGAACATTAGCAAGAAGATGTCTGAATCTGTCATGTGCAGTCAAATGGAAATGGAAGCATCAAAGATGACTGACAGCCAACCGCCAAGCCAATGCGTGTTGGCATCAAGCCATGGTGAAAACACTTTGAAAATTTCAGACATTGTACAATTAAGTGACAGTATTGATCAACCCAACAGTGATGAGGAACCCAAGGGGCCTAATGATGATTTCTTTGTCATGACTGAGAAAGCTATCGAGGAACATGTTGCTCCTCATCAGCCTCTGCCAGTAAACAAAGAGGCATTGTCACATGCTGAGGAAAATCCTGTAATATCTTGTTCTCAGGGTGCTTTTGCTGAAAATGTTGGCCCAGATAACAGCATTCTCCCTATTGATAAACCCCATAGTGACGCTAAACACACAATGCCCAATAATGATTCATTTGTCATGACTGAGATTTCGGGGGACCATGTTGATCACCACCTGTCCATGCCCGAAAGCAAAGAGGCATTTTTGCATCTTCATAGTGCCTTTTCTGAAAACGTTGGTCAAGAAACCAGCATTCTCAAAGATAACGCACTGGGCTTAAAGGGAGAGATTATCCATCCAGAGATTGAAGTCATGCGCCTGTGTGACCGTTCTGGTGAAACTCGCTCCGCTCATCAAGATCTTCCTGATGTTATTGCTCTAACTGGTCCGTGTACTCCTAAGGCATCCACCCTAAGCAGGGGTGTTTTGGATGACGTATGTACAGAAAATCCATCGAGTCATCTGTGGCCGGAGCTCTCGGAGAGTCCCATGCCGCCTCCGCTGTTTAACTCGACATCACTGGTAAATGCGTTCAGCTACACACCAGGTCCTGCAGACCCACCCCAGAGGAAGGACATGGAACCTAAAGTGGTGTTGAACGACCCTCCTGTGGTGGGCAACGGGCCTCTTCAGGTACAGCTCAGACAAATGGCTGAACTGCTGATGCTTGCTTCAGGAAAGGTGCTCGTTCCCAATCCAACACCAGTGAAACAACACAATGCTTTAGTGGGCACCTCTCCAGTAGAGAAGCATAGCGCTTGTGTGTGGACCACCCCAGTTCAGTGGACGGATAGGAGCATTAACACTTCAGCAGCGATGGAGATTTTAAAAGTCGTTGATGTTTCTGATGCCAGCACTTCAACAGACTCTCTGCTTTGGAAGTAAGTCAAACTAAAGGGATGATTTGCCCAAAATGAATATTCTCCCATCATTTACTCACCTTCATGCCAATATGAGCCAATGTGTATGACTTTCTTCTGCAGAACACAAATGAAGATGTTTAGAAGAATATTTCAGCTCTGTAGGTCCATACAATGCAAGTGAATGGTGACCAGAACTTTGAATCTTTAAAAGGCACATAAAGGCAGCATAAAAGTAATCCATAAGACTCCAGTGGTTTGATCCATGTCTTCAGAAGTGATCTGATAGGTGTGAGTGAGAAACAGATCAATATTTTAGTCCTTTGCTATAAATTCTCCTCCCTGCCCAGGAGGGGACCATATGTACTTAGAATGCAAATAGCCAAAAATGATAGAAAAAGTAAGAAAAGTGGAGATTTATAGTAAAGAAACGACTTAAATGTTGATGTGTTTCTCTCCCACACCTATCATATCACTTCTGAAGACATGGATTAATCCACTGGAGTCTTAGGGATTACTATTATGCTGCCTTTATGTGCTTTTTGGAGCTTCAAAGTTCTGGTTGCTGAAAGAGATGAAATATTCTTCTAAAAATCTTAATTTGTGTTCTGCAGAAGAAAGTAAGTCACATCTGGGATGACATGAGGGTGAATAAATGAGAGAATTTTATTTCGGGTGAACTGCCCCTTTAATGCATGGTTGTCTACAAGGTTTATGGTCATGTGCAGATTTTAAATGATTGAATTGTTGTTGTCTCTGTTGATGTGATCTACACTCTCTCTTTGTGATTTCCCCCTTTGAAGCCTGACCCCTGGGAATCTGGAGCATCTTTCCAGATCAGAGTTGGAGCAGAGACTGACTTCCACGCTCATCATGGTGGAGGTTCTTTCTCAGCAGCTCACCTCTGCTCGGGCTCATCATCAGAGCAAAGACACTTCTCCATCTGATCTCCGAGATAAACCAATTCAGACAGACCACACAGAGCTCAGCCAGGTGAGGGCATGTAGCCTAACGCGTGTTATGTACAGGTTTGACCTGACAAGTTAACAGAATCAAATAATTTTTCTCACCTCGCTGAAATTGTTTAATGTTGCACAGTGTCAAACGGAAAGCCTATAAGAACATGTCCAGCTATGTGAAGAAGGATTTTGGCTCTGTAAATGGTCTGCACTTATATTGCGCCTTTTTAACCTTAGCGGTATTCAAAGCACTTTACACTGCGTCTCATTCACCCATTCACACACCAATGATGGCAGAGCTGCATGTAAGGTGTTAGCCTGCCATTGGGAGCAACTTGCGCTTCAGTGTCTTGCCAAAGGACACTTCAGCATGTGGAGTCATGTGGGCCGGGAATCGAACCGCTAACCTTGTGATTAGTGGCCGACCCGCTCTACCACCTGAGTCACAGACACCCCTCGGTCAGGTTACACTGTGGGAGGCGCTACTCACTTTGTCTTTCAACATAACTTGACTGAACACCACAGGACTGATCACAGACTGTTCTCTCACTGTATTCTGATTGGCGAGATCTCTTCAGTGTGCAAAAGATTTGGTCCAATCAGAATGGCGAATTAAACTTAACATAAAAAATTTAAATAATAGCTGCTTGGTGCATTTTAGAAATCGCACGAGCTCATATCGCAAGTTTATTGGTATTTAGTTGTGCAGCCCTTCTGTTTGTCTTCATTTACTCTCTCTCAGATCTTTCAAAATCTGCACAACTTTCTTGGTTCTGTAGAACACTAAAGGGTTAAAGAGTTATCGATGGCAAAATGTCCAAGCATACCTGTACAGACAATGAAAGGGAATGTGATCACTGCTGTCAAGCAAAGATTATCAGTTAATAATGATATTAAAGGGGTCATTTTCCTTGATCTTTTAACATACAAGAGTTCGTTGTACTATAAAACATGGCGTAATATATGTTTCAGAAGTCAAAATGTCCTCCTCACTATATAAAGAGCATTTGTTGAAAGCAAGCTGCCAAAACGACTCGTTCTCTACTTCCTCCACATTGTGATGTCACACTAGACATTTGCATCTGATTCTGCTAAGAGTTGAACATTTCTGGTAGAAGATCTCTGAGTATTCTGTTTTCTGTTTGTCAGAATGGGACATACAGAGATTTGTATGTGGCCGCTCAGGAGAGAATTCAGGGTCTTGAGCACGATCAGGAGACTCTTCAGGGTTTACATGACAGCATTCAAGCGATGAGGGTTGGGATGGTGAGAGAGGCCCTACAGATTTATAAAGACTTTCTTTAAGACTGAAAGATGTGACAACGGATGTATTGCATTGAAAAACGTGTATATTTCTTTAACAGAATTCAGTTAAGACATGCACAGAGGATGCCATCTTCACGATCAAACAGATTGGAGACATTGTAAATGTGGATCAGGAAACTTTATGTACTCAGGTAAGTAGCTTTCACCTTAAGTGCTTATCAGTTGTGTATAAACACAGTTTATATGGAAGATCATGTGTTGTGTGTGTGTGTGTGTGTGTGTGTGTGTGTGATCCAGGTCTGTCAGATGAAGTCTCTGTATGGAAGGTACCGAGAAACACTCCAACGGATGGAGCAGAAGATGAAAGGCATGAGACAGCAAATGGACAATGCTCTACAGGAGAAGGAAGCGGTGAGAGGACAAATTGTATCACTTTTGAATAGAAAGTAGGTGAATGGTTAGTAGGTCCTCGTGGTGGTGTAGTGACTCGCCTCAATTCGGGTGGCGGAGGACAAGTGTCAGTTGTCTCCGCTTCTGAGACCATCAATCGGCGCATCTGATCATGTGACTCGTTGTGCATGACACCGCGGAGACTCACGGCATGTGGAGGCTCATGCTACTCTCCACGATCCACACACAACTCACCACACGCCCCATTGAGAGAACCACTAATCACCACCACGAGGAGGTTACCCCATGTGACTCTACCCTCCCTAGCAACCGGGACAATTTGGTTACCCCATGTGACTACCTTCCCTAGCAACCGGGACAATTTGGTCAACCCATGTGACTCTACCCTCCCTAGCAACCGGTCCAATTTGGTTGCTTAGGAGACCTGGCTGGAGTCACTCAGCACGCCCTGGATTCGAAGTCAGCATCAATACTCGCTGAGCTACTAAGGTTTTTTGCTTTTGTTCCTTGAACCGTTTCTAAACCCTGCCTGGTATCAACTACTGAAATGTTTGTGTCATAATCGTGTTATCCAGTATTCAAGCGACTGGAAAAGTCATGGAAAAACATGGACGTTTATTTAGGTTTGAGAACCATGTGTTTGGCCACCTGGAGATCATCCCTGCAGTAATTGTTTTAAGGAAATTGGTCTGCTTATGTATTGCGTTTATTTGAAGGTAAAGGCGGTAATTGTCTGTTTCTCTGGTGCCCTCCTCTCATCCTGTGCATTTGTTTTCAGGCCTTCAGTGTAACGCAGCAGTTGAGGGAGTATCATGCAGCTCAGGTGGCAGAACTAGAACACAATGTCGGGTCTCACCAGGAACTGATGTCAGCCCTCACGCTGGCCTACCCATCACTGGTCCGTTCATTTTGCCTTGCATAACTTGCCTTCTTTTATATGTCAACAAGTTCTCACCATCTTAACAGAGAAATCATTCATGGTCTACAGATTGTCTTTTAGTCCTTGGCACGAATGTTTTGATTACCGTTAAAGGGATAGTTCAACCAAAATTATTCTCATCATTTCCTCACCCTCATGTCATCCCAGATGTGTGTGACTTTCTTTCTTCTGCAGAACACAAATGAAGATTTTTAGAAGAATATTTCAGCTCTGTAGGTCCATACAATGCAAGTGTATGGTGACCAGAACTTTGAAGCACATAAAGACAGCTTAAAAGTAGTACATACGACTCCAGTGGTGTAATCCATGTCTTCTGAAGTGATCCAAATGGGTTTGGGAGGAACAGACCAAAATATATCTCCTTTTCCACTATATATCTTGACCTCAGCAGTCTCCTCGCCGTTCATGATTACAAGCTCGATTACACATCCTACAGTCATCTTGCTCTCTGCACATGTGTCATTCACTAGGAAGTGTAATCGAGCTTGAAAAGGAGTTATATTTTGATCTGTTCTTGCATAAAACTGATTGGATTGCTTCTGAAGACATGGATTAAACCAATGGATTACTTGTATGCTGCCTTTATATCCTTTTATGAGCTTCAAAGTTCTGGTCACCATTCACTTGCATTGTATGGATCTACATAGCTGAAATATTCTTCTAAAAATCTTCATTTGTGCTCTGCAGAAGAAAGTCAACACATCTGGGATGACATGAGGGTGAGTAAATGATGAGAATTTTAATTTGAGTGAATGATCCCTTATACGGCTTGCTTTGGCGTGTAATTAAAAGGGTTAATTGTTGGAAATCTCATAGGTTGAACTGAGCAAGTCATACATGGAGTCTTTCAGTGCTGCAAACGTCCTATTGAGAAGGAAACATGAAGATCATGTGAGCTTGAGGGAGGAGGTAAGACTTGACATGAAGCCATCAGTGTGCACTGTTTAGAGATGAAATGAAAATGTCATGCAATGAGTTTAACTCAGTCACTGTAAGGAACAAATGTAACCGGTTTGCCCCGTTTCCTCCTCGGGCAGCTGAGAAAAGCTCAAGTGCTGGTTCAGAGGATGAACCCAGTGCTTCACCAGCTCCATCAGAAGGCTGCAGCCGCCATGGAGGAGAGCAATCAGCATCTGACCATGAGAGACAGAGCCGTACAGGAGAGAGACCTGGTCAGACCTTTACTTAAAATTATAAAAATGTGTCGAATATGTCCGCATTGTTTTCTTGGATCCGCTGTAGATGTTAGTTGTGCAAAACAGATGTTTTTTCCTATTGTAATTTCCTCAGATGGAAAGTGAACTAGAGCAAACGAGGTCAAGCTTGCAAGATGCCAGTGAACAGATTGCAGACTTGAACATGCAGCAGACTATCTTGACTTCAGGTGCATCAGTGGTTTACTTTATGTAACGGTGTTATTATAAAGATTAGCTTTTGCTTGATGCTGCTGTGTTTGTATTCAGAGATGTCAGTGCTGAGGGAGCAGCTGAATGAGGCAGAGGAGGAGCGCGCTCAGCTGCAGAGGAGAAGTACTGAGCTCTCGGCCACGGTCACGTCCACTCTGGCCTCTTACGCCTTCTTAGAACAGACCCTCGCCTCTGAGAACAGCAAGTATGACAGCAAAAAAATATACTCCTGTAATTTGCCTTTTCCAATATTAACGTTTTATTCCTGGATGATGGAATTACATCCATTTAAGGGATGCACAGAGAATTTTGACTCTATAACAATGTTATATATTTATATATGAGGGCTGTCAATCGATTAAAATGTTTAATTGAATTAATTACATGGTGTGCTTAATGAATCGCTTATGTAAATATTTGCTGAGAAATCTCCTCACATAACAATAATTCAATATATAATAATGATATTTAAATAATTATGAATTTTATATATAATACACACACACACACACAACATTGCGTTCAAAATGTATTCAGACATTTTTATGTTGCAGCCTTACACTAAAAAGCTTTAAAGCTTTTTTTCCCCATAATGACAAAAAACCCCTGAAATATCACATTGACATAAGTATTCAGACCCTTTGCTATGACACTTGAAATGTAGCTCAGGTGCATCCCATTTCTCTGGATCATCTTTGAGATGTTTCTACACTTTGATTGGAGTCCACCTGTGGCAAATTTAATTGATTGGACATGATTTGGAAAGGTGTGTGTGTGTGTGTGTGTGTGTGTGTGTGTGTGTGTGTGTGTGTGTGTGTGTGTGTGTGTGTGTGTGTGTGTGTGTGTGTGTGTGTGTTGATTCTACAGTATGACAGCGGCCTCTAGAGGTGAATCATGTTGGCATTAGTTTTTTTCTAAATATTTCAACATTGATGATATTCATCTATATTTTTACCCTCATTTAAATTCATTTTTCTATTGTAAATAAATTATCAAGTGTTTTTATTAAAAATAAAATTGCTCCATCAACAATGCGTTCGAAAATCTCCGAACTTCATGTTTCCTCAATAAACCTCATCTGGTGTAATAAATACAAAACTCTTCATCTGGTGTCTATGTAGGCTCTTAAAAGCTTAATTTGTTTAATAATTTAAAGCATTGTAACGGAGCCACGTCTCTATCATTTCAAAATAAGAGTCCCTGTTGTGTTCAGGCTTGATCGTAGTTGTAAGTCTAGGAGTTTTTTATTTTGAGCTCTTGCAGCCTCTTTTTGTGTGCTTGTCTTAGTAAGGAAACACTTGGAATCCATTCTTTTTATATTCTACTAATTGTTTAATTTAAAGCTATTTAATTAATAATCATCACTACTTTAGTTTTCAGTATTGGTAAAATCCACAATCTGTCGACCTCTAATAACAGCGATTTTAATGTTATATCCGATAACTAATGATAGCACATTTATACTGTGTTTTTGTTTTTATGAGATCTCATGAAATTGTTATAAATCTTAATAATTCAATTGTTTTTTGACCTTAGGCTGCAGCAGTCAATGCATGACACCCAGCAAGCCACTGACAGAGCAAACTGGTAAATCTCCACATCATGTGTATAATAAATTGTGTGTATATAATATACAATATTAAGTAATAAATATTTAAATGCTTTCATAGTCTTGAGGCAGCATTGGAGATGTCCAGGAAACAGATGGAGGAATATGAGGAAGCACTGTCCCAGAGAGAAACGCTGGTTAAAGAACTCCATTCAGACGCTGAGATTCATCGCCGTCAGCTTGTTCAACTGGCTCAACTGCAGACTGAGCTGTCCAGTACCAGAGAAATGAGTGAGGTGATGGCAGATTATCTTCTTTGCACCATAGAAAAAAATATGAATAGATATTTTTAAAATGGCCATCAATTGACAAATTTTTCATAACTCTTCATAATAAGATTTATTTCATTAGTGCATTACGTATCATGAACAAATATGTTTTTAAAGCATTTATTAATCTTTGTTAATGTTTTATATATATATATATATATATATGTGTTCATAGTGCATTAACTAATGTTAACAAATACAACTTAGATTTTAAAAATGTTAGTATGTTGAAATCAGCATTAAAGATTAGTAAATGCTGTAAAAGTATTGTTAATGTTAACTAATGGAATCTTATTATCAAGTGTTTCTCAGTTATGTTTATTGACACGTTATGCTGATTAATTCAGTGCATTCATCTCAATGGCAAATATGTAGTATGCTCAGAAGAACTCAAAGACATTATATTTTGGTAGATGAGTGTAAATCATTGAGCTATCGTTGGTCCATTCGAAGATGCATCATAGATGGACTTTGACCATTGCATCACATCTTGCTGTTTTTCAGCATCTCACGCCATGAGCTTTGTGTTTGTGACGCTGTGTCAAGTTAAAGGAGCAAGTTAAATTGAAAGCCCTAGTTTTTAAAGGGACAGTTCACCCAAAAATGTAAATTCTCTCACTCTCATGTCATCCCAGATGTGACTTTCTTTCTTCACGGTGTAAAAAGCACATAAAAGCAGCATAAAAGTAATTATGCCACTCCAATGGTTTTATCCATGTCTTCAGAAGCTAAATGTGAGGTGTGGGTGAGAACCAGTACCATCAATCTACAGTTTCACTTTCACATTGTTTGAGCATATCGCCCCTATTGGGCAGAGAAGAGAATTTATAGTTAAAGGACTTAAATATTGATCCGTTCCACACCAATCATATCTCTTCTGAAGACATGGATTAAACCACTGGAGTCTTATGGTTTACTTGTATGCTGCTTTTATGTGCTTTTTGGAACTTTTAAATTCTAGTTACCATATACTTGCATTGCGAGGACCTACAGAGCTGAAATATTCTTCTACAAATCTTCATTTGTTTTCTGTAGAAGAAAGTCAAACACATCTGGGTTGGTATGAGGGTGAATAAATCCCCATATATCCCAAAAACTGTCCCGTTAACAGTTCTTTCACCATGCCAGTTTCTCCCACAATATCAGGTGTTTCTCTCGTTCTATCAGTTCCTGCAGGCAGAGCATGAAATGGCACGGGAGCAGATGGAGGAAAGTGAGAGATTGCTGCGGTGCCACCTACAGGGCCTCCGAGAAAGAAACCTGGAGTGCGAGGACCTCAAACTTGCTCTGGAACAACAGCGGTATGCCACCCTCATGTCAACCCAATGTTACTTTCACAACAACTCTATCTAATCAGAAAAGGGAGCTTTTTTTCATCTCTTTTCCTCATTTTTTTATCTTCAAGGCTTGAGAAGGACTCTCTTCAGGAAGAGCTGGAAAGCACACAAGAGAAAGCCCGCAGCATGCTGCTGGAACAAGGGGAGCAGCTGGCGCAGGCATCTAATAACGTCATGCTACTACACCATAGAGTGTGCTGTCTCACTAGCGTCTTAAAAGAATCCCTCACTACCAAGGTTCTTATGTTTCGAATATTATGCAGTGACTTACATACTACCTAACAATCTATCCACACAAGGCGACGATTACCACAGACAGTTATTTTAGCTAATGCAGGCAAGTGTTTATAGTACAGCACTTACAATGGAAGTAGATAAGTGCTAATATCTGGTAATGTGGTGTACCTCTAATTACATGCACGGTTATGATAGATAACCTGTTGATTAAAACAAACACAGTAGCTTCCATGCACGAGTCATGAACCGGGGACCAAAATTAACACTCGCCAAATGAGAGTTGTTATTTGCTTTGGTAGCTCAATAAAACATTATTCGCCATTGACCGTTTGTTTTTACAGCAGCGTAATCTGATCCTCATAAATCAGAACCTTCATGTGTTTGTGATCTAGTCATATCAAAGACATACAAACATTAAATTACCAGGGACTCTAAAAGTTACAAGGGGCTGCAATATAATATGTGGTTTAGGGATCATTCACTCAAAATTGAAAATTCATTTATTCACCCTCATGACATCCCAGATGTGTGACTTTCTTCTGCAGAACACAAATGAAGATTTTTAGAAGAATATTTCAGCTCTGTAGGTCCATACAATGCAAGTGAATGGTGACCAGAACTTTGAAGCTCCAAAAAGCACATAAAGGCAGCATAAAAGTAATCCATAAGACTCCAGTGGTTTAATCCATGTCTTCAGAAGTGATATGATAGGTGTGGGTGAGAACAGATCAATATTTAAATGGGTTTAAATGTTTTGTACACTAGATGAAAGGCTTTGATAATGTCAAGTTATAACTCTAAAAAGGAGACATCCATTCTGTTTCATTCAGATGCGCTGTTTCTTGTTGTTTTGAAGTCGTCCTGGACCATTTTTGCACCCATCTGTGCTATATTTAATTGTTAGTCTTTTGTAAACATTCGCTATATCAATGGTTTTGATGCGTTTAAAGATCGGTACAAGCGCAACATTTAAAATGTAAAGTCTCATTCTGCTTCTTTTACTGACCGAGAGAAACGCGCAGTTCTGTGTGTAAACAAACACGGGAGATGTGAGATGTGGCCTGTTGAAGCACCCAACATCACCGTGGATTGTATTACATTTGCGTTGTCAGAGCGTTTCAGGGTGGGTTGTGTGTGTGTTTTCACCTCGGATCAGCATGGATTGCTTGTGCTCCAGTCAATACATGAATCAAGCTTTGCACAGGAACTGTTATTAAAGATTGGGTAGTTAAGTTGGGACCTGGGTATCTCAGAGAGTGTTGACGCTGACTATCACACCTGGAGTCACGAGTTTGAATTGGGGAGAAATTTTAATATTTCTAATTACATGACTGTTTTATAGTGACGGTGCCTCTGTGCTTAATGTTTTGGGTGTGTGTGTTATGTGTAAAACCTGTAATTTAATAATTTTGTGGAGCTTGTTAATTTTCTTCTAATGGGGTTTCAAATATGGCTGTTTTGGAGGAGTTGCACGATGTTAGCCAATCAGAAAAGTGGGTGTTTTCATTGATGTCTTAAAGGGCCAGAGAGCTTAAAAACAAGTGTTTCAGACAGATTGCCAGAGGCAGGGTGTAAAATCATGCATTACTAAATTATGACCGTTTTGGTGCAAAACTAACATAAGTGAACCTCAGGGAATGATGAAAAAAAGAGAATGTCATGACCCCATTAAATCCTTTTCTTGATGCAACAATAACCACTCCTGTCTTGTGTTTTATTGTCCTCTACTGTTCAGAAGTCAGAGAGCTCCGATTCGACACTCCAGTCTCTCCGACATCCCTCCAGCTCTTTTGTGGATTCCATAATGGTGGCCATGATGAAGAAACAGGATCCTGAAACGGAGCCTCCGATGGGTTCAGGCAAGTTGTTTGGTGCTTTTAGAGCTTTCCATCTCATTAAAAAGCAATAACATTAAGCTTGGACAGTTGTAGGGCTGCACAATTAAGTTTATATTAATATGATTGTGATTATGGCTGCCTCAATTAACAATAACACTTTGTTAGTCAATGTCTGTTACTAAAATGACTATAGTAATGACAGTGCTTTTACATGCAGCTGTACAAAACAATTACACACATGTATATGTAGTTAATTAATATAACTTAGTAATGTAAATGCACAAGTGTGACCCAATCGACTAATGCAAACATTAACGTGAAAGGCGTATGATGCTTTAATTAGAATGGCAGTGTTCTAGTTTTGACTTGTTTGGATACTATGTGAAATGTTCTCCATATCTGAATAAGGTTAGTTTTTGAAGCTGTAAGGAGGAGCAATGTGACCTGGATCCTTCAGGCACTGTTGTTGTATACATCTGTAAATCAAGAAAGTAATTGAGGAGCATCAACGGGATTATTAATAGAATTGTAGTTATATCTTAAGTGTCAAATTTATGTTCGATGATAAGTCTTATTTTGTTGTGTATTGTTTTGCAGAGGAGAGAGAGATGCAGCATGACAGCATCGGCAGTGAAAGTAGTGCTTTTACCCGAATACCCCCGACTACACACGCAGAAGTGAAAGGTACACACCGTTTAATCAAAGCATTTGTACGCAAGTACTGACATCTAAGCTTTGGTGCTTGTACACATGGCAGAACAGCTTGCAGCAGAACTGAGATTTGTTACGATCACAAAAGACACTTTTAGTATGTTATAGATGTGCCCGTTACATTGCTGCAGAGCTGCGGTCTCCAACATGGTGTGGGGCAGGGGCAGTAATGAACTTGAACAATATTTGCCCCCTGGAGTTGATTTCCTGGGGCATTTTTCTTCTAAACATAAAATGACCATGTGTCATCCTTGTATGTGAAATATCTCTGTTTAATTGATTTCAATTTGGATAATGAGATAATGTAGGCTGTTACCAATGAAATTAAATCAGCTGTTATTTGTAGAACTGGGCATTGGCATTGATTTCCCAATTTATTGTTATTCAGTTCTGTTCCAATTTTGATCTGATTCAATATCAATTGATTTGTGAATATTTCACTCACAGTGTCAACATGCTTCAGTAATTACTTAATTGCCCGGTGATTACTCCGCATTGGGACTGAAACACATTTTGCAATCACTTTTTCTTTCATTCACGTATTTCCAAATGTTCCTGTTGCCTGTTTAGAATCCGAACTAGAGATGTCTGATTCATGAATGAATTCCTCTTCTGAGTCTTACCGTGCATTCACACCAGAGGCGGCGAGAGCGTCAAATCGACCGTAAGTCATTCATTTTCAATGGCAGCCAGCGTCTCTCGGCGGTGAGAAGCGGCGAGGCGAAGTCTTGGGCGGTGTGGGCGTCAGATGAAAGTTCAACTGCGGGCAACATTATGGTAATGAGCTGTGACGCGGTTCGGCGGCAACCTATTGGAATATAGAAGTGCTCCGCTCTAGCGAAGTCTAGAGAACACAACCGTGTAAACTTTGGTTCCCACCAAACATTCGTTCCGAAGATAAAATGGAGGAGAAACTGATTATTGCCGTGACGGGTTTCCCAGTAATATATGATCTGTCCCTGTTTGCTTACAGGGATATAAAACAACCAAGACCACAGTTATTATTACAAATGTGTTTTATTCTGATAACAAACAACTATAATTTTAATTACTTTCCGCCATCGATTGATTTTAAAGAGATCATGAGGATATACGCTACTGATCGGTCGGCAAAAAGTAAATGGTCGACATGTCTGGATGTTTAAATTGCGGCCCCTTTAAATATAGTTCACAAAACAAAGCATTCTGAACAAACGTTGCCGCCTATTTCAACTACCAGAGCGAATTTTGACGCTCTCGCCGCTTCTGGTGTGAACGTACGGTCACTCATTTGGCTCGTTTGTGCATGCATTTGTGGTATAAAAATGCACGAGTGAACGTTTATGAGAAGTAATAACAAAAATAAACATTTGCAAACTGTTTTCTTTCATCTGTTGTACAAAACACACATTGCTGTGTCAAACTGGTCAAACTTAATCCGGAATTTTTCCCGACATAAAAATGTGACCCGAGTGAATTGTGTAAATCTGTTAAAAAAGATAAGGGGAGTGTGGGTAATATTTAATTATATTAAATATTTCCCACAACGTCCTGTCTGGTACGTTCACTGTCAGCATTATTCTTACTAACAAGTGTCATTCAACCTTCCCTCGGAACAACTTCACAGCTGCTTCTGCGTCACGCACACACTGAGCGCGCGAGACAGAGGCTCCTGGTCTTTGCCGTCAGGACTTCATTCTAGTAAGACGGGTTTATTTTAATTAATCAAGAGAGATAAAATGGTCTGAAATAAATCGGCTTTGAATCGTTGTCACAGTTGCTGACCGGTTATAAATAACTATTGTTCAGCTGCAGTTACAGATGTAATAGAAAAGGACATGACGTTTTGGCAGACCGCCCTAAAACGTTTGTTATAAATGCACAGTGCAGAAATTACACTAGCCAAACGATGAAGAGCAGTTGGCACTCATAAGAACATGGAATATACAATTTTTATTAATTGTCATTTTCACCCATCCGTCCATCTTCAACCACTTATCCGAAGTCGGGTCACGGGGGCAGCTGCTCCAGCAGGGGGCCCCAAACTTCCCTATCCCGAGCCACATTAACCAGCTCTGACTGGGGGACCCCGAGGCGTTCCCAGGCCAGTGTGGAGATGTAATCTCTCCACCTAATCCTGGGTCTTCCCCGAGGCCTCCTGCCAGCTAGACGTGCCTGAAACACCTCCCTAGGGAGGCGCCCAGGGGGCATCCTTACCAGATGCCCAAACCACCTCAACTGACTCCTTTCGACGCAAAGGAGCAGCGGCTCTACACTGAGCTCCTCACCCTATCTCTAAGGGAGACGCCGCCACCCTTCTGAGGAAGCCCATTTCGGCCGCTTGTACTCGCGACCTAGTTCTTTCGGTCATGACCCAGCCTTCATGACCATAGGTGAGGGTAGGAACGAAAATTGACCGGTAGATCGAGAGCTTTGCCTTCCGGCTCAGCTCTCTTTTTGTGACAACGGTGCGACAGAGCGAGTGCAATACCACCCCCCCTGCCCCGATTCTCCGGCCAACCTCCCGCTCCATTGTCCCCTCACTCGTGAACAAGACCCAGAGGCACTTGAACTCCTTCACTTGGGGCAATACCTCCTTTCTTACCCGGAGTACAGACTCCATCGGTTTCCTCAATTCAATTTTCACATTAATGTAAAATCAGCACTTGCATATAAGCACATGTTGAGAGGAAAACCCATCCATGTTCGCTGTCCCCCACTTTGCTTGGTACATTTTCCTGCCTTTTTTTTGCTTAGCTGATCACATGCCTGTTATGGAAAATGCAACCATGTGTCCCATGTGCTGTTGATCAAATAAACGGATAGTACCGCCCCAAACTCATTTACAATCTGGTAAACCTCAAAACCCGTGTGACATTAATTAATCTGGTTCACCTAATCAAACTTCATTTCATTAAAGGTGCTGTAAGCTCTTTTGTTTTTTATGGAAAGGTATGCAAAACTTTCCCTTCTCCTGAAAGAGTGGGTGTGGAAAGAGGGGGCGTGGCTAAGTCAACGGTCACGTGACAATTCCAGAACACTAAAATCGCTTGCAGCACCTTTAAAGGAAATGCATGTTTTGTATGATTTTACAAACAAAGATATCAATACATAGTATTTGTAAATTATGCAATTTATCAAGAAAGAAATTCTTAAAGGGACAGTGCACACAAAAGTGGAAATTCTCATCATTTACTCACCTTCATGTATTCAGATGTGTATGACTTTCTTCTGCAGAACACAAATGAAGATTTTTAGAAGAATATTTCAGCTCTGTAGGTTCATACAATGCAAGTGAATGGTGACCAGAACTGTGAAGCTCCAAAAAGCACATAAAGGCTGCATAAAAGTAATCCATAAGATTCCAGTTGTTTAATCCATGTCTTCAGAAGTGATATGATCAGTGTGGGTGAGAAACAGATCAATATTTGAGTCATTTTGTACTATAAATCTCCACTTTCACTTCCACATTTTTTTGTTTTTTGGCTATTTGCATTAATCGTGCATATTGCCACCTACTGGTCAAAGGTTGAGATTTATAGTTGAAAAAAAAAAGATTTAAATATTGATCTGTTTCTCACCCACACACATATATCGTGTCTGAAGATACAGATTCATATTGATTACTTTTATGCTGCCTTTATGTGCCTTTTGGAGCTTCAAAGTTCTGGTCACCATTCACTTGCATTGTATGGACCTACAGAGCTGAAATATTCTTCTAAAAATCTTCATTTGTGTTCTGCAGAAGAAAGAAAGTCACACACATCTGGAATATCATGAAGGTGAGTAAATGATGAGAGATTTTCATTTTTGGGTGAACTGTCCCTTTAAAGCCCCTCTAGACTGACATGATCGCTCCATTACTGAAGTCACAGAAACTGTTTAAGCATGTAATATCAAGACCGAATTTAAAATGTTCAAATCTATAGTTATCACACAATGCCACTTTGTGTGTCTTCAGAGGAGAAAGAGAGCTGTGTGTTGAAACGGTTGTCTGATCTTGGTGAGACGGTCTCGGATCTTCAGGAAACCATTAACCAGCTGAGAATCCTGAAAGACTCGGAGCAGCTGACACTGCAGCAGACCATGTGAGAGACACTCTTGATTTACTGAATGATGCTCCTGTAGGCTGTGCCCATTACAGAAGCGGGTACCTTACTGCCGAGTCCATCGCCACCGACTTGCAGTAGGAATGCTGAAGGAATCTCTTATGCTATGTCTAATAATGATCTAGAACATTTCCAACTGAGCCTTAGACATAACCAAGCAAATATTTATTTAATTTATATCTAATGCCTATATCATAGAATTGATTATTACTTGTACTAATTATAATGATTACCATTTTAATGGGTTTGGTTAAAATAATAAAGACTGTTTATAATATTGAACACCCCTGTAGGCCTAAAAGTCCAATTTTGTATAAGTTCAATAATTTTCAATTATTGCTCGTGTCATTTCCTTATGTCCCCCAAATGTGGACAATTTCCATGTTTGGTGGTAAAATATGAAATGGCTCAACTCACACATACAAATATGTTCAACGGACTAGAATAAAATGTGACAACTTTATGCACAGATTGATACTATATTACTGAATGTAACGCACACACACGCATCGTAGCGTTTAATGTAAATGATCACTCGACATTAAAACTGCAAATGAGATGTAAACAGATTCAGCATTTCACTCGAGTTAAAGAATGAAGTGTTACATCTTTCATTTGTTGTTTCTGTTGGGATACATTATTCATAAATATTAAGTGCTTCATGTTTGTTACCAATCGGCTTCAGTCGTTTTCATTGGATTATAGCTGAGCATTTACACAGGATACACAACCACCTCTAAATGTATAATCTTTACTGTCACAGTTTTAAGCATCACTTGACCTTCATCATCCTACTGAATTAATCAACACAAATGAACTAAAAGGTTTGAGTGTTCGGTACACATTGTCAACTTGTGAGGATTTTACACCCAGTTTGTTTATTCTGCTGATCGTTTCCTGTTCTGATCCCTCATGTACTGTCTAACTAAATCTTTACTCAATTGAACATGTCTGGCTGCACACGGCATCAGTTATTTATGCTCCATGACATCAGTGGATGGTACGATCGCTGATTATTCATCATCCAATTTCGAGATGGAAATGAGAAAATATTGGAACAAGGGAAAGTTTTTCTACTCATTTGTAGAATCCAACCAGCCTTCTTTTAAATCCTGTAACATTCAATGATTGTGAGAACCTGCTGTTTCAGATGTGACCTGCAGGAGGCACTGCTGTCAGCGTCTCAGACACACATGCTGGAGGTCTTGGAGCTGAGGCAGAATGTGGACCGACTGCAGGCTCAGGTGGAGAAGGACGCTGCGGTCCTGCTGCAGAAATCTCAGGTATACCTTCAGCCGTCTGTTTATGAGTGGTTTTGCATCAGAGGTTTTGCTGACATCATTTTGCACTGTGCTCTTTAAGGAAGAAAAGCGCTTGAGGAAACTCTGCAGTGAGTTAGAGGAAAATACGGAAGCCTCTCACAAATACAGAGCAGAGAATAGTGTATGTATCCACTGACGGTACAATCACAGCCCACACATAACACTGATTATATTCCCATGGACAGATTCTCTTTACCACCATCAGTGATGGATAAAGTGGTGTGTCATTGCAGTGTATTTGTTGGATAGTAACTAGTCCTGTCTGTGATTGTGGGAAACAGGAGTTGCGCCGAGAGGTTGGGGATTTGCGTCGAATGGAGCTGCAGGCGCGAGTGGAGGCTCAGGTCCTGAGGGAGGAACTGAAGCAAACAGGTGTCCAATCAGCAGCCAGCACAAATGCATTAGATGAACGAATCAAACTCCTTAGAGAGGTATGCTAGTTCATTCAGTTCTTCCTCTGCATTGCATTAAACATTTTTTATGCAATTAAACGGAAGTACCGCAGTATAGCGTATACATGTTACTAAATAGGGTGGGGCAGTGGTGGCTCAGCGGTTGAGGCTCAGGGTTACTGACCAGAAGGTCAGAGGTTCAAGCCTGTTGGGCCCTTAACCCTATCTGCTCCAGGGGCGCCGTATCGTGGCTGACCCTGCACTCTGACCCCAGCTTAGCAGGGATATGTGAAAACTAATTAATCACTGTATATATGCAAAAACACTGTTTAATGTGTGCCCAAATTAAAGTATTCTATCTATTCTGTAGTAAAAGTGAACCTTTTTGGGACTTTCTTTTTTCTGATGATGTGTGTGTGTAAATGTAGTGTTGTTTTATTGGTTGTTTTTAACAACACACCCCCTGGAGGTCACATCTTTACATAGACACTCTGTTCTTAGGTTGAGAAACTCAAGGCAAATTTAATGGAAACTGAGGAAAATCGTGCTAAGGTCCTGGAGAGGGCGAAAAGACACGTAAGTGGTGACCTGTCCTTGAATCTGAAGTGAATATTACATGTATTGAATGTTGTTACAAGCTTGTTCAGGTCATTTTCTTGTGGTTTTTATTATGGCATGTTTAGAATGGACACTTCACAGACGTGTTATGATGCGTTTCTGCCTTATTTAACAACGTAAATGTTCCAAACCATTTTTATATTTCCAATTTTAGAAATGTATAACATGAAGTTTTCAAAATCGAGTTACTGGTGGGCCCGGGTAGCTAAGTGGTAAAGACACTGGCTACCACCCCTGGAGTTCGCTAGCTCGCGAGTTTGAATCCAGGGCGTGCTGAGTGACTCCAGCCAGGTCTCCTTAGCAACCAAGTTGGCCCGGTTGCTAGGGAAGGTAGAGTCACATGGGGTAACCTCCTCGTGGTCACTATAATGTGGTTCTCGCTCTCGGTGGGGCGTGTGGTGAGTTGTGCGTGGATGCCACGGAGAATAGCGTGAAGCCTCCACACGCGCTACATCTCCATGGTAACGTGCTCAACAAGTCACGTGATAAGATGTGCAGATTGACGGTCTCAGACGCGGAGGCAACTGAGATTCGTCCTCCGCCACCCAGATTGAGGCGAGTCACTACACCACCACAAGGACTTAGAGCGCATTGGGAATTGGCCGTTACAGACTGGGAGAAATAAAATCGAGTTACCACAGCTGCTAAAGGAGTGACCGATAATGAGCCTGTTTCTCTATTCTTACAGCTGTTCTCAGCACTATATATTTTGGTCTTCCTTTGAGAAGCAGTGAATGTGCAATCGTTGATATTTTCTTTTGCTGTTGGAGCAAACGGGTGTGCAAAAATGACATCTGTTGTGTTCTCTCGTTCGCCGTCATTCACGTTTACTCGACTATGATTCTGCTTCCGCTCTTCAAACTCTGATGTGAGAAAAGGGTCCATAGGGTACAATAAGGTCTGTAGTAAACATAACTTTAAGATACTTGAGCATTTTGGTCTACAACATAAATGACACGCAGAGTTGTGTTTTCCCCACACATGTGACTCTGATCTGTTCATTGAATGAGCATGTGACCGTCCAATCTGGGACATTTTCATATGTGGAAATTAATTGGATCCGTTTCAGAATTTTTTCTAATGTAGCTTCAGTTTGAACCTCCAGGTCAGATTTAATGTGATTTTTACAACATCATTTGTGCACTTCATTTCCAGCGTGTATAGACGTGTTTTTGTTTGAAGCTTTTAATTGCGAGTCATCTTTCTTGTAAATGCATTCAGTTCTTCTAAGGATATAAAATTAAAGGCTCAATAGTGGGGGTTCAGCGATTTGTTTGGATTACATGTCGTAAAATCTGCGCATGATAAGATATCGAGATTAATGTTCTGTATTTCTCACCGCAAATGTGAGCGAGTCGGTGGAAGTCTGACGTCATTATACACGACAGTTCTTATCTTTCAGATGTTATGCCATTTTTTTTGTGCCGTCTTTTGGATTTTATGATGTTTTAAGTAATATTACACTCTTGAGCTTCCACGATAATTAAATTGCACCCTATGAGCACAAATTACTTTATTTGAAATGACTTCCTCTATCACGTGCTGATATACAGCATTATTAGACATAAGTGTCCTATCTGCTTAAAGTACATTTTTAATGTAATTTAATTAATTATATTATAACGATGAAAAAAACATTTTTAAATAAGATTTTTGCCTTCGCTAGTTCATTTTAATTAGTTCAAATCTTCCATGTAGTCTCTCCAATTAATATGAGCTCATAAAATTGCATGCATAATAACTATAAATGAAGTAGCAAAATGCTGTCTCAAATTTTAATTGTCACCCATAATTAGTTTGTGTATTCTAAGGATGTTTTTATCCCTGAACTCTGTAGCAAAGGGTCCACGCCATGAACCAGAGCAAACTGGAACGAGAACTGCATCTGCTTGATGATATGATCGAGACAGTGAGACAGGTGAGCAGACCCTTAAATGATGCATTCAATCTGTCTGTCTGAAATAAATTAACAACTATACAATTGATGGTTCACAGACGTTGTCTTCTATTCCTGATCTTGTCAAGAGCTGTCCTGAACTGCAGAAACTCCTAGAATTCCTCGGATGAGTTCTTAAAAATGTCAAAGTCAGTTTCTTGTTTTTAAACGTATAATTGTTGAATAAATTGGTTTCTGTTTTTCTACTCAGACGTTTTAATTTAATTGAAATGTAAAAAAATCAAGTTTTGTTTTATAATATGCCACAAACTGGTGTACGGCTCAAAAATAAAATTTGGTAAAAATATTTGCACGTGTTCTTTGTCCATAACGAACGATTCGAAATGTTTCCGTCAGATTTCTGTTCTCAACATTTGAAGTTCTTGTATTAAAGATTGATTGTTTAACAGACCGTGAGTAAATGCTTGTCTGAATCCGGTCTACAGTAAAGGCTGATTAATGAGCTGATGAAGTCCAGTAATTAATCTTTAGTGAATCTGATCATGCCAGAGCTTGTGAAAACATGAACACTGATGCTTTAATCCTCTCATTCTAGTTCAGTGTTCACGCTGATGTGCTCTTCTGCTTCACTGATACTCAATACCTCCGTCTCTTCTTTGGCATGCCATTTAAAACCTACGCAATCTCGACCGCTCAAGTGTTCCTTCTCACCATTACTGATTCATAATGTACGTCTCGTTCTTTTACTAAGTTCTGAAGTTGTTTCTGGTGACCTCATAAGTTTGTCAAAGATGCCAACATGCCACCCGATCCTCTTCATGACACAAACTAGATTTAATGATTGAATGATGATTATTCGTATCATTTTTAAAAGCTCACAGTAATGTCACCTTAAATGTGTGGACTCTTCCTGATGAGACCTCAGCGGATCTTTACGTGGAGTTATCTGCACATTGCTAAATGGGTTGAGTGCATTGCTCTTGTTTCGTGACCACTTTATTTGAAGTTTTATAATAATGGCATGCCACAATATTTTCAGAAGGATAAAACCAGGAGGGAAGAACTCCAATTTGCTGTGACCTATTTTGTAAATTAATTTGGATACAATATGGATTTCTGGAAATTGTAGAAATCTTGATTTGTAAAGGATTTATTTATCATTATATATATATATATGATTCAACCCTTAGCTTTGATAAGCTGCTTCACTGCAAAAAATGATTTTCTAGACAAGTATTTTTGTCTTGTTTTCCTGTCAAATTATCTAAACTTTCTTAAAACATGATTTATTTACTTGTCAAGCAAAATGGGAAGATATTAAGATATTAAGTCTTGTTTTAAGATAAATCTGACTAAATTTTGCGAAACAAGAAAAAAAAAATCTGCCAATGGGGTAAGCAAAATAAACTTGTTTTCTCTTTAAATTAAGTTTATTTTGCTTACCCCATTGGCAGATTTTTTTTTTCTTGTTTTGAGTCTAAAGTTCGCTAAATTTAGTCAGATTTATCTTAAAACAAGACTTAATATCTTAATATCTTCCCATTTTGCTTGACAAGTAAATAAATCATGTTTTAAGAAAGTTTAGATAATTTGACAGGAAAACAAGACAAAAATACTTGTCTAGAAAATCATTTTTTGCAGTGTTTAATTAGCTTAGAATGATTTCTATGTATTTAGTTTCAAAGATTTAGAGATGGTAGTTCATGCTTTTATAATTTCCAGGCTGAACTATTGCATCTCTCTTTATGTGGGACTCTGACAGCGGCACTATCGCGTCTGCAGCTTGTGCAGAATGCTGCTGCCAATCTACTGACTGGCATTAAACCGAGAGCGCTTATTACCCCTGTGTTATCTCTTCACTGGCTGCCGGTTCAGCACAGGATTGACTTAAGATTTGGTTTAAGCGCTACACAATGTGTCTCCACATTACATTGCAGATCTCCTGAGCCTTTATACTTCTAGGCCACTGAAATCTACAAACCAAATATTTTCTGGCCGTCCCAGCAAAAGTCAAAGTGTGATCGAGCGTTCTCTGCAGCTGCTCCTAAATGATGGAATAATCTTCCTTTTTATATTCCTTCGTCCCCGTCTATAGAGATTAAGTCACAGCTGAAAACGCATCTTTTTACATGGGAGAGATCCGCTCTGACATTGATCTCATCTTGCATATGCAGCTTTATATTAGAGTTTATAATGCTTTAAAATGTACAGAGTAATGTGTGTTGGTGGTGTTTGTTAATTTACTATTTCTAAATGCAGAAGCACTTTGGTCAACTCTGTTTTTAAATGTGCTATTAAATACAATTGAGTTGACTTGAGATGTGTGTGTGTGTGTGTGTGTGTGTGTTGCTATAGAGTCTATGTGCCTTTACAACATTTATTATAAATGTTAAATAAGTTGTTTTGGTCCTAAAGACAGTCATACACAACCTCTTGTAGAAACATTTTATAACAATGAAGTAAAAGTATCAGCGGAAGTGTTTTACACTTTTAGTTTCATCACAGATGCCAGTTATAACAAGAGCATATCCAAAGTTATGACATATTTCACTCATCTAATTACAAACAGAGACCCTGCCAAAGAAGTCTTGATCTGTGTAAACATTTCAGTTTGACTCTTTCTGCCCTTTTTATAAAGTTTGTGATGGGACAGTTTAGCACAGATCAATGAACTTTACTCATTTGAGTTTAAAAAAATAAAAATAAAGAAAGTTTAAACATGACATTTTCCATATTAAACCATTTGAGTGGTATGATACAGGGCTATCATAATGATGATTTGCTTTATGTTTTTACCATTTGGATATTCTTTTTAAAGGACTCTCCAAATGTTCCTGTGCGGCAGCAGTTCTCATTATGGGAAAACCATCTTCGGTCTTGGATTAGGTGGCAGACACGAACCTGTCCATATTACCTGAGTACGCTGGATGCCTGATGTAGGCTCCAGAGCTCCCTACCGGGCCAGAGTTATTGTACTGGACGAAAGAGCCCAGCTGTGCCGGGGAGGTTCTTCCATACAGGTCCCCGACAGCGTCGCCAGCAATGGGGGATAAGCTGGAGATGGCCATCCTCCCTGTTGTCCCGTAGGTCTGAGCGCTGCCTTGTGGATATGATACCTGAGTTTGTCCATGTCCTGGGCCGGAATAAGCAAAGGCCATGTTGTTGGAGGAGTTAGAGCAGCATGACAGCACCGTCTCCCCGCTGCAGGACTGATGCTGGAAGCCTGGTCCTCCCAAACTGCAGGAGCCGCTCTCAGGGCTGAAACTGCGGCAGGACTGCTGAGGCATCATCTCTGCACTTTCGCCCATCCCTCTGGTTGACCCAATGAGAGAGTTGATTCGGAAGACCCTCGACTGACTTGAGCCAAAGCTCGGAGAGGCAGATTGGTAGTAGGCAGAAGACAGCTGTTGTGCATATTGCGGGCTCACGGCCACGTTTGAGTAGACCGAGTTGGCGTAGGCCGAGCGTGCAATCTGCACCGACGAGAAGACGGGAGACTCGTGCATGTACGACGAGTATGTCGTGAAGTCGGTGCGCTTGAAACGCTTTCGACGCCGTAGAAAGCTGCCACTTTCAAACATGTCTTCTGCGTTGGGGTCTAGTGCCCAGTAGTTGCCTTTTCCCGGTCTGCCGGGTTCACGTTGGATCTTGATAAAGCAGTCGTTGAGTGTCAAATTATGCCGGATAGAGTTCTGCCATTTCTTCGAGTTGTCTCGGTAGAAAGGGAACCTCTCCGTGATGAACTTGTAGATCCCTCCCAGAGTGAGTTTACGGTCGGGCGAGTTGGCAATTGCCATGGAGATCAGAGCTATATAGCTGTATGGTGGTTTGCCTCGCTGAAGGGGCCTCTTCCTCCGGCGGCCTCTTTGTGGCTCTGCTCTCTGGTTGTCATTCACTGAAAGAGTGGTCTCCGATGGAGATTCACTCTCCACTTTAACCACAGGCATGACTCCGGTTACAATGACTCCCAGCCCTAGTACAGCTTTGGAAATCAGAACACAGTTTCACTCCGTCAGGTAAACTTAGCTTAGTTGAGATGAGCCAAACCTTTGTCAGGAGCAACTAATGTTCTTTGCTTGGTGGAAATATACTAATGTAAAAATACCAGTCATAATGCAGAGCTTAAAATCCCCAACTAGAAATGTCAGTTCCTTCAGTGAAGAGAAATCACTTCAGATGTGTCCTTGTGTTATTATATTCTACGCTGCCCTTCTAAAAACAATGGTTAAAGAAATGTGAGCACTCACACGAACAGCCTTATTCGAAGGTGTAGTCTGTCTGGAGAGAAGTGAGCAGTCAGTAAATGACTATGCTACCTCTGTTACCTGAAGAGTTAATGGCCACGCCTCCTCGAGCAGGTTGTTTATCACGTGGCTGAAAGCACATGCCTCTGCAGATTTGCTTGTCTTCAAGCTCTCAAAATCGTTAACATTTATTTACTTAAAATTTTATGGAAACCACTTTATTAAAGGAATACCTGATGTCCGTTTAAACACTATTTTGGATCCACTTTATATAATAGGTGTCTTTAACTGTGTAATTAAAGGGACAGTTCACCCAAAAATGTAAATTCTGTCATCATTTACTCACCCTCATGCTATTCCAGATGTGTGTGTCTTTCTTTCTTCTGCAAAACACAAATGAAGATTTTTAGAAGAATATTTCAGCTCTGTAGGTTCATACAATGCAAGTGAATGGTGACCAGAACTTTCAAGCTCATAAAAGCCCATAAAGGCAACATAAAAGTAATCCTTAAGACTCCAGTGGTCTAATCCATGTCTTCAGAAGTGATATGAGAGGTGTGGGTGGGAAACAGATCAATATTTATGTCCTTTTTTTTTTTTCACTTGTGTTTTTGGTGATTCGCATCCTTATTGCATATCGCCCCCTACTGGGCAGGGAGGAGAAGTTATGATAAAAAATTACTTGTGTTGATCTGTTTCTTACCCACACCTATCATATCGCTTATGAAGTCATGGATTAAACCAGTGGAGTCTTATGGATTACTTTTATGCTTTTTGGAGCTTCAAAGTTCTGGTCACCATTCACTTGCATTTTATGGAGCTACAGAGCTGAAATATTCTTCTAAAAATCTTAATTTGTGTTCTGCAGAAGAAAGAAAGCCAAACACATCTGGGATGACATGAGGGCGAATAAATTATGAGAATTTACATTTTTGGGTGAACTGTCCTTTCAAGTATTTGATACAAGGTAGTATATGCAGTATTTGACATAAATGGATGACAAAATTTTAGACAAAAATATACCCTCATTAAAGTAAAAAATATCCCTGAATATCAAATATTGTCCCTTTTAATGTAAAAGTAAATTTCTTACACTGCTGGAATAAACAGATTTTTTTTAATAACGTAACATTCAATTCAACGCAGATTTATGAACAACATGCTTCTGTTTCATAAATGAGGTTCTAATTAGACTAAAGAATCAAACCACTTGGCTTGACTTATTCGTTGTTTCCCAGAAATAAAATATACTCCGATGCCATTCCACAGGTTTAAATACTTTTGTGCGAAGAAATAGTCCCACTATATAATATTAGGTCTATTTAACTACTACATACTAGCATTAAAATACATGCAATACAGTGTATTTATAGAGTACAATAGATTCACATTAGTGGTTGAGGTACAGGTGGGTTTAGGATAGGATTGGGGTAACAGTGTAACTACAGATTTGAATTAAATGCAGGTACTTCAGATGTAACTAGGCAACAACAATATAAATGATTCTTTAAAACAAAATCAAGACTTTGGATTGATTAATTAAATATGTTTGTCCACGACTATAATAGAATGTTACCCTTCATTTATGACCCTGTCCCGTACTAAAGAAAAGACCCTGAAGTAGCTACACCTCTCTGGGTTATCTCTGCTGAAGGGAAGCATTTAAAATAACTTATTTACTGTATTATTTACTCTGATGTTTGTTTCGCTGTTGATAATTCATCTTTACTCCACATGTACTGAAGCGGCTCAATGGTTCTCAATAAGTTGCATGAACGTTTCTATCTGCCTGCATAGCAGGAACTAATGGACAACATGTTTGTGTATTTATGGAGCAAGCCAAACATATTGGGATTCATTTGGGCTAAAGTGGGACATTTTGAGCTCTAATAGCCTTTTTAGTGGTCACATAAGCTCCATGATCTCCTCTGTAGATCGTTTTTTTTCCTTTAGTGCCGTGTCAGGCGGTTTCATCTGCGTGAGAAGATGTAAATGTGTGAGCGCAAGCCGCACAGTGTTCCTCCCTCTGTTTTAACAGCATGCAAATCTGGGTCACATTTTGGTGTGTGGGTATAGACAGGCTGCTACCTACGCCAAATGTCCCGTTTCCATATTGGGAAGACGTACGTTTAATGCCATGCTAAGGTGCAATTGCTTCTAAATGGTATTACCACCAGGACCTTTGTGCCTAAACAACCTCTGATTGATCCCACTCAGTTGCATGCTTCACACAGGTGGGAGCTACTGTAGTATTAACCCAACACTCAGGCAAAACCTCTTGTGCATGGGCACGTTTGGCAAACTGGGAATGCTGGGAGAGGTTGAGAAGATGTGCGGAGATGCTGTAGGCACACAGCGAGCTGATCTCCAATGGCTGGGCTGTTCCTCGGACAGACGCCAACTCAATGAGCCTCTAATCAAAGCTTAAACATTGCTCGGGCTTTCAGAGAGATTCCTCACCTGTCATCTGAGGGTAATCCCTTGTGCTTGGGGGATTTATAAAGGAAAGTTCCTAAGGGCTGCCCACCCTTGTGCTGTTGGCAGAAAACGCTCTAGAGATGAGTCATAAAGGCTTGCTCCAAATCCCCTCAAGGATCTTACATTAGAGTCACAATGTTGTGTTCATGCTATCATTTATGTCATTAGAGTTGATCAAATATAGAATACAAGCAAACGGTGCAAATTACGCAACAGTTCTGTACTATACAGCGCATAACATATGCATTTTCTGTATGCATGGATTACCCAAACGGCACACTATATTTATTAAAATCCTAGCTGCCAACATGTCTGTCTTGATGCATTATTAGGGGATGATTAGATTGCGTAATTAGTGTTTTTAATGCTAAGATGATTAATCGTTGAACATGCACATAATCATGTCATTTGACAACAATGTAGCATGCATGAAATGTTTATTGCTGCATAATGCCTTTTGCATAATATACTGAATGTAGAAATTGGGGCTGTCAATCGATAAAATGTTTGATTGCAAATAATAAATGATGTGCTGATTAATTAATCATAATTAAGCACGTATCAATATTAACTCTGAAAGGCTCCCAAATGATCATTTCGAATACATAACTAAAATAATTATAGATATAGAATAAATATTATAATTCAGATACATTATATATGGTGGCATCAGACAAGTAAAGCATTTAGGAAATACTAAAAGTGGCTTTAAAAGTCAAAAATATGATTTGGTTTATCATTGAACAGTAGGAGCGCTGACTGCCCCTTTCTGCATCACGGTTGAACTGTTTCAATGGAAGGAACCTTTATTATTAGGGAATGAACCTACAGGTTAATTATGTCTACTTCACATAATTAAACACACAAAATAAGTTAAATTGACACTCCTAATATACACAGAAAATAGTGTCTGTGCCATGCACCAGAAGAACAATGTTTTGCATCATGTGATCAGTAGAACCTTTAATAACGCTCTATAAAATGGTGAGTTAAATACCAGGTGCAGTGTTGCCAGAGAAAACAAGAGATCTGATCTGGAAAAACAAGCTAAAGAAAAAAGGAAATGCATCCAAAAATATTTCAAATATTCATCTGGACATTGAAAATGAATTAATAGCCTAAATCTCTGTCCTGCACGCACACACTGTGGCCGTGTTTGGTCTAAACGTCAGCTTAAGATGAATTATTTTCCTTTCTTAAACCAGAGAGCACACGTTCTTCCGGAGCTTGTAAAGTCCTGAATCAACTGATTTAATAACCCACATTTGGGTAAAGCAGAAGAGAGCACACAAAGCCCAGGGCACCCCCGGGTCGTCAAGGGCCCCATTGGCCCGGTCGGTAATCCGTCCCTGGTATGGATAATTTAATGTTAATTACAGATCTGCATCTCAGTCAATCCGCTGCAGCGACACACGTGTATTAATGCATCTCAGTGAAGGCGGCGTGTCTGGATGAACCATGCATGTGCAGTATATGCACTTGTTAAAACAGGTCTTCAGTTTGCCACGTAAAGCTACATACACAACATGCAATTAGGCAAACAATAAAGAAAAAAAAAGCCTCGTTTTTGGGGGCAACAGGAAGTGATGTAATTTGGAACGTTTACTGTGATTAACCCTTTGGTCTTTGGTTTCATGAAAACATTGTCAGAACTAAATATCTAAAAGAAACCTTTTCGAATATCTTCTGTTTTATGTCATTTGTATTTTTAGTTTTTTTCGATTTAAAGAATCCAAAAACAACACTGAAGACAAATGCTCTTATCGCACAGACTACGGCAACATTTGCTAAATTCATGTAACTCTGCCCACGTGAAGATCTGCAAATCTGACATGAGCAAACACACGAGCGCAGGACGTCTAAAATCTGAAGGGCATTTTGATTCTGTAGAAATCTGCCTTTGAGTTTGAGAATGATTCAAATCATAATCATATTATACATACATAATCTATGAACATTTTAATAGACAACGGCTCTGTCTTACGGGAAACAAAAGGATTTACTGGCATTAAACCGCTACTGTAACTTTATTAGGAACTGCAGCACATCCGCCAAACCGCGACCTTAATGTAGCGTTTAATTACACCGAACCTAAACTTACCTTAAACATAAAACTACTGATATGTACTTCAGGTTTCAACAGGTACTTCATGTTTGTCCTGTGTTTGACTATATTATGTATTGAAATGTGCATTGATGTACAGTATATACAGTGTGTGTGTGTCAAGGCTAGCACTGTGTTCTTCAAATATTGCAGGTATTGTAATTGTCCAAGAGGCCGTCCATTGATGATTCATGTAAATGAGAGTTTTGTCATTACAAGGCATGCAAAGGTCTCTGAACCCCCCCACCCGTCAGGTGAAAAATTGTGACATGCAAAAAAATTTGTAAGCGTTTATCTAGAAAGACATGTCATTTTTGGGGAGTTTGTGTTAGGTGTGGAAAGACTTCACAGTTTTGCTTTAAATAATAAAGCGACAGAACCTGCTAAACCTGTTAGCATACCACTGGTCCTGAACCATTATTTGATAAATTCCACCATTTCTTTGTAAGTTCATCAATAGCATTATAATGTCAAGTATCTGAGCTGTGATTCGATTGAGGATAAATGCATTTATGAGAGAGAGGAGCGCAGAGAAACCTTGTTGTTCAGTGTTTGGCATTTGTACATGGTTAATGGCTCTCTAGATAACCCTCAACTGCTGATGGCTGTGCTTTGTATTGGTCGCTCTTACTGTAGTCTGTTCCTCATGCTCTCTGACTTAGAATAATAGACATGACAAATCGTTCAGGCATTCCGTCTGCAGCAGGGCCACTCAGTCGCTCCTGTCACGCTCCATGCGTATCTCAGTGTGTGTTCAGAACTTCACAAGCTGGTCAATTTGGTGTAATCTTGAGGTTTGTGTTCACGATGAAATCTCAGACTTTATTTGACTTATCTTGGGCAATCTGAGCACAGTTTGAGACATTGTTGAGATCTGTTCAGAAACTCTAGAGGAGACACGTGTGAGATTACTGGGACTTTTTTTTCACAGAGGAAAAATAAAAATCACCAAATTGTCCACGTGCTCCCACTACTGTACTTTACAAAGTAACATTTAACCCTCCTATTGTCTTAAGAAACTGCACCCTCCTTTTCTCCTTCGGGTCATTTTTGATAAATGCATAAATTAGTGTACAATGGCACTAAAGACCCCCTTAACAATAGAATATAATGGTCGCAAAAACAATTATATATTATGAATATTAATTCAGTAACATGATTTTTAAAATGATAAAAAAACCAATGCAAACATTGGCAAAAGTTGTCTCAATTTGCATTTATTTCAATGACTTTCGGCATTTTATTGCATCTTAACTATATTACAACCTTTTATGATTTATTCTGCTTGTGAAGTCTGTAATTTGGGGGGAAATGCAGCTAGAGAACAGTATGGGGCGAGGGGCTACACATGGGAAGAAAAAATTACAATAATAATAATATTTAGGTCAAATTGAATTCATAGATGTACAAAACACTATTTAAAGGTGTATAACATCCAGAAAGTCAGAAGGTGAAAGGTCACAACTGGTTCTTCATGTATGGGTCAAAATTGACCCGTTATGGGATTGGAAGGAACAGCTTGTTTAAACAGAGATGAAGGTTTTGGGACTGCCAAGGGAAAACTAGGTGTGCAAGAGAGGAAGCATATTCATTTCTTTCCATCTCTAAATCCTTTTTAGCTCCGTGTTACTTTATAATGACTTCATTAAACAAATGATTTTATCAATGGAGCCTGTTAATGTCCCTAAATATTAGAATTTATATTTGGTCATAAAATCCTATTTAACTATTTTGGAACAGTTCAGAGCGTTTGGTACGCGTGTGACTGGAAATAATACCAAATAAAACTAATTATTAAGCATTCATTATTGAGCCATTGTGAAAAGAGCGATAACATCTGCTGCAGACCGTTGAATATGCATTATATATTTTAATATAATCTCACAGGAACTGAATTTAACCTATAATTGGAAAAATGATTTTTTTTCTTTATATTTCATCAAGAAGGGTCACAGAATTAACAACTTAATGGCGTGAGTCTGTAACACGTGTTATTAACAAACATCCCGAGTAAAGGTGCGTAACTTTACCTTTCCATAACATATATCATAATTGGGCAAGCAAAGAACAACAATTAAGATATTTTGCTCATATTGGGGTACATAATAATGAACAATGATGCCGAAATACGGACTCCGTAGCATAAACTTTCTTCAGTCTCTCGCTCCGCGTCTGTTGTCAATCGAATATTACATTCTGTAATTGATGCATCGTAGATTTAGCACTATATCAATGGATTTTTACACCACTAAATATTATTATTAATCGTCTAAATTATATTTAATTTGGTGTGCAAGATGACGTTTTGGGTGGCATATGCACACCCTTGCACACCCATGGCTACACCACTCGTTTAAAATTCTTATTCCTCTTAAACAATTCTATGCAAAAATTATAATAAATTTCTTATTTTGTTTGTTTAGTTGCAACAACAACAACAACAACAACAAATGCATTATAACATATTCATGTCACGCATGAGAATAATCGGCAACACTTTACAATGTTGTTAATACATTATGTATGATAAACAAACAATTAACAATATACTTTAACAGCATTTGTTCATGTTTGTTAATAAAAATACAATTGTTCATTGTTAGTTCATAGTGCATTAACTAATGTGAACTAATACAACTTTTGATTTAAAAAACGTGTTACTATTTGTTGAAATGAGCTTGAACTAAGATTGATAAATGTAATGCTAATGTTCATTGTTAACTAATGTGGTTAACTAATGTAAACAAATGGGCCCTTATTGGGCCCCAACTGCCGAATGTCCGCTCCCTCACCAACAAAATGGACGAACTGCTTCTGCTCACTCAAATAAGGACTTTTCTAACTCCTCTGCTCCATCCCGGACAGCGTGATGCATCTGCCGGGCTTCCAGCTGTTCAGAGCGGAACGTGTTGTGGAATCATCAGGGGAAATGAGAAGCAGCGGAACATGCTTTACATTAACGGAAGTCGTGTACAGATGTAACCGTGTTAAAGAAGTGTGCTGTTTTAATTTGGAAGCACTCTTCATCAACTGTAAGCCTTTCTACTCGCCGCGGGAGTTTTCCTCGTTTATTCTGGTGAGTGTTTATATCCCGCCACAAGCATGCGTGAACGCAGCGTTGCAACAGCTGGCATCACAGATCACATCACAGACATGGAGCAACAACACCCGGACTCACTTATTATTATTCTGGGAGATTTTAATCAAGCTAACCTCACCCGTGAACTGCCAAAATACAAACAACACATCACATGCCCCACCAGAGACAGAAATATACTGGAGCACTGCTGCACCACTGTAAAGGATGCAGCTTTGGGACTCTCTCTGATCACTGTCTGGTTCATCATCTTCCGACCTACAAGCAGAAACTAAAATCAGCTAAACCTGTAGTAAAGTCTGTAAAGAGTGGACCAATGAAGCAGAGCTGGAACTACAAGTCTGCTTTGACGGCACTGATTGAGTGTTTTTGCAGATGCAGCCTTATAACATCATATATCAGTCTCTGTGAGGATATGTGCATCCCTAATAGGACATTTTAAAAGAAACAAGAGACAAAGAAACTGCAACGGACTGTCAGGACTGCTGAGAGGATTATTGGTGCCCCCCTGCCCACCCACCAAGACCTGTATGTCTCCAGAGTGAGACCCCACACACCCTGCCCACTCCCTCTTTGAACTGTTGCCCTTTGGCACTGAGTGCCAGGACGTCCAGACACAAGGACAGTTTTTACCCTCAGGCCATTTTACACATGAACAATCAAACTGCATCAGGACTCCCCCATAGTGCAATAATGTAAATACACATATTTAACTCAATAACTGTACATACCCATACCTTGCACATACATGACCACTTGTTTACATTTACATTTATGCATTTGGCAGACACTTTTATCCAAAGTGACTTACAGAGCACTTATTACAGGGACAATCCCCACGGAGCAACCTGGAGTTAAGTGTCTTACTCAAGGACACAATGGTGGTGACTGTGGGGATCAAACCAGCAACCTTCTGAGTACCAATTATGTGCTTTATCCCACTACACCACCACCACTTCTTGCACATGTACATATGCCATTCTGTTATATGTCCTATTATTTGTGTCTGTTTATAATCTTACCTTGTTTCATTTTCTGTGTCTCACTGTAATGTTCTGCATGCACTTGTTTCTCCTATCACCTAAAAATAAATAATCCTTGTGTACATGAGAACATTTGGCAATAAAGCTCATTCTGATTTAATGTATTGTCTGATTATCTGAATGAAGTGTGTTGCATAGCACTTCCTTATTTCTCACGTGGTTACTCATTTAACTATATTTCTGTTCTTTATTTAATTATTTGGTGTTATTTTCACGTTTGTATTGTGCATTGGTATATTGATGGTTGTATGTTTGTTTGCTTATGTGTATTGGAAGTTTGCATTGGACTCGAGCCCCACCAGTGGCAATGCAAACTCCCAGTGCCGGTTGACTGGTTCTCAGGCCTGCCCAGTTTACATAACTGAAGCAGAATGCTGCCTCTCTCGGCTAACGTTCACTCTCTATGACCCTCCACAAGCCAGCCACCTGTCTGGATTGACACGGCCAATCAGCAATGAAGTGTAAATTTGCCTTTGTTAGAGGTCTGGTCTGTGTGCATTTTCAGCATCAGAATTACTCAGTAAAATACAAATTGAACAATGTGCTCCATGTTTGTTTAAAAATGCAAAGTCAATTTAAACCCCACAGAAGGAAGCGTCCTACCAAGCTAATGTTATTTGGAAACACCTCTCAGTGGATTTATGTTACTCCACACAGCACATATATTCTGGTTTAAGGCCTGTAAGTAATATAATGAAATATTCTCCACAGGCCAGGGGCTCCATTGAAATTAATTAGTCTGTTGTTTAGCCTGAAAATCAGATATGTTTGCACAAAATGTGAGTAGGTAAAATTGAAAAGGCATCACACACACACACACTCCAGTCTCCTCTCTGTCTTTGCAAACGTCTGCCAGTAACGCACCGCTCCAAAATGCCTACAGTGTCAAAAGGCTTCGAGCTTTCAGTGTCTGAGAGTATGCAGTGAGTTATTGGCCACCAAAGTGTCTTTCCAATGTTCCTGCAGACACATCTAGGTTTCTATTGGCTCGAAAGCTCGTTCTCTTTCCCCCTGCTGCTTCTGAATGGGTTGCTCAATCCAGTTGTATTGTCAGTGTGAAGGTTCAATGTTCTCCATGGAATTTTTCTCTTTCATTAGCAAAACTGGTTGTCTAAGGAGGACAGATGTGACCACACCTCGTTGGGACTTGGCACTGAAATGAAGTTCTACAGTCCTCAACTTTTAAATTTGATGAGATCTTTTTCATGCTTTTATTTGTAAAAATGAGAGGTAATTGGAGTGACTCATTTAACCTTTGAAAACAGTTTCCCTTCTCTCTGGATGCTATCCGCATTTGTGCATGTGCATACATCCATTACTCTCCATGTATAGTGTTCTGAACACTCTACATCTCTCATGAATGTCATTCAACGTCTCATCTTTCAGCTCGTGCAGGTTTAAGTGTTGTCAGGATTTTAGTTGCGTTAACATGTTGAACATTTGACAAACATGATTTTGAAATCCTTGATATTTTGAGGAAGAGAAGATGTCTAATGTCACTGAAGTATTCTAGATTGTAGATCATTCTAGATGTAATCTATCCATCTGTCTGTCTGCCCATCCGTCTGTCTGTCTGTCCATCTGTCCGTCCGTCCGTCTGTCTATATCTATCTATCTATCTGTCTGTCTGTCTGTCTGTCTGTCTGTTCATTTATCTGTCTGTCTGTTCATTTGTCTGTCTGTCTGTCTGTCTGTCTGTTCATTTATCTATCTATCGATCTGTCTATCTGTCTGTTCATTTATCTGTCTGTCTGTCTGTCTGTTCATTTATCTGTCTGTCTGTCTGTCTGTCTGTCTGTTCATTTATCTATCTATCGATCTGTCTGTTCATTTATCTGTCTGTCTGTTCATTTATCTGTCTGTCTGTTCATTTATCTGTCTGTCTGTCTGTCTGTTCATTTATCTATCTATCTATCTGTCTGTCTGTCTGTTCATTTATCTATCTGTCTGTCTGTCTGTTCATTTATCTGTCTGTCTGTTCATTTATCTATCTATCTATCTATCTATCTATCTATCTATCTATCTATCTATCTATCTATCTATCTATCTATCTAATCTATCTATCTATCTATCTATCTATCTATCTGTCTGTCTGTCTCTCTGTCTGTCTATCTATCTATCTATCTGTCTATCTATCTGTCTGTCTATCTATCTATCTATCTATCTATCTATCTATCTATCTATCTATCTATCTATCTATCTATCTATCTATCTATCTATCTATCTATCTATCTATCTATCTATCTATCTATCTATCTATCTGTGGATGGGGTGGCCTATTGAATAGTTGGCATTTGGGGATGCCTGAGAAAGATAAAGAGAAAAAATTGCATGGTATGCAGTTCTTTTCCAGTGCCACCTGCATGTCTGTTACTGCAGGATTTGTATCTCTTCAATCACTGACACTACTGGATTACCTGTTCTTAAGGCAAAGAGCCAACACAAGCCACATCATGTGCACAAGCTTTCAAGCTCTCACACACTTTATTTTCTTTACTTTGTGAGATGGAATTAGCCTATTATTACTGGCAGTAGTCTGATTATGATTTCATGATGCACTAATTTCCTGCTATTTAAACACTAGTTAACCCCTCTCTCAAATGCATAATATTATTTTTTTCACCTTGCTCCACAGAAGCTAATGCAAAAAATTAGTTAAAACAACAAACAAAAGTATATAAAAACATTTTTTTTCTTTGTGGTTCAGGCCCAATTACGATCCACACTAGACTGGTTCAAAGGGGAGGTGAAAAGTTGAGTGATTATTCTGAAGAGACAGGCTCACCCTGGACAGGGAAACATGTAGACAATCAATCTAATCTCTATCAATAAACAACTCCCATCGCCTTGGGTTACATGACAGCAGGTGCATTCTGGGTTTGGACTCTCATGCATGATCTGTGTATGGATCGGAACAATGCAGACGTCTGACGAGTCATGTGCATGTATTTGTTTCAGCTGTATAGTAATAAAGACTTCTCTTTATTCGGCGGTCCTTATCTAGAACTTCAAATATTGCCACTTTTTGATGGTGACGTTTTATGTCAAATGAACTCATAATTTCACTAATATTTATCTTTACGTGCATATACGTGATGCATAAGCATATCCAGTCCATGTCATTCCCAATCCTTAGCTATGCAGATATAATAGCTGTACTGATAAATAATAATAGTTGTTGTTTTCCGATGTTGAATTGATTTTTGTTTATCGAGCATGTGTGACTCTTTTGGTCATTTGTAACTTTGTTATTTAGGAAGACACACGGGACACTATTTGGATTTAACTCTTTATTTGTATGATTATGTATTTGATATTCTGTATTGTGCTTTTATATGGGGAATTTGGTTTATTCGGGTATTTATACACTGATGTTTGTTTATGTAATGCTTTATTGTTACTTTATTATTCACTTTGTATTTTGGAGTGGTTTGTCTCGTGATCGTGTGATTTTGGTTATCATTTGACCTCTTATTTAAAGGCGTTGAGGAAGGTCACTCGTGATTAGTAAAGCCGTGGTTTTATCTCTTTATCTTCTTGTTTTGTTTCATTATTATATTATTGTTTTATTTTTTGGCTAATTAGGTAGCATGAACATGATTTTGTCTCTTTTATACTCAATATAATTGAGGTGATTTAACCACAAATATTGAGTATTTTTAACTCATAATATATATGTCAAATATATTGTTTTTGTCAACAACTACTTACCTAAAAAAAAGCTATTTCAATGTTTTTTCAGTGTTCAGCTCTTTTTCAGTGTTAACATCTCACTTGCTAATTTACATGTGCTTCTGTCTGATAATGAAAAATACCCTTGTCCATTTTATTACCTGTAAACACATCACTAAATCAGTCAATCAGTTTTGTCTTTATTTGTGCTTGTCATGCTTTTTGTGGCCGCACCATTCCATTTCAAAGTATCTGTGTATGTGTGTGTGTGGCTTCATTTGCGTATACTAGTATATTTGCACAACAAATGGTGCCCTCACTGAGCAGTTTTGCATGGTGTGTGCCTGCTTCTTTAGCTGACACTGAGGGTGAACGGCTGCTTTGTTTTTTCTGAACCTGCACCCAAATATGTGTCCACCTGTCACTCATCTCCCCACTGTATTTCTGTCATTCTTATGCTTAGACTTTTATCAGGATTAAATGTGAACACTATTGTTCAGTGCCCACTAGTAAAGAAATGTTGTAAGTACATGCATTTAATTCTGTATTCTTCACGTGATATGTATCAAATGATATGAATGACTGTATATTCATATAAATACACTATCAGTGGGGAGAAGTGACCAACAATGTCTGTTGCTATAAATGAAAACTCTACACACACACACTGGGCATCCACCTGGTCGAACTCCTCTGTTACAAACAAACAACATGAATAAATAAATAAATAAATAAATAAATAGCTTAGTTTTGTAAAGAAATTCATACTTTATGTAGGCATGATTTACTGTTCGTCTAAAAACTCATTTCAAGCATGACTGAAGGCTTTAAAGGTCATGAGACATTCAGTCAAGTGTTCTGTCCTGTTGACCGGTGGTGTTTATACGGTATGTAATTGGTTTGGAGTACTAAAATGTGTGTTTTCTCGATGGCTTTGCACTTTTGTTCCAAACATGTACTTTAAAACCCTCTCAAACAAGATTCTTTATTTTTTGTGCATTATTTCCTAAAACTAAAATTTCAACAACATCATATTTTTGTTTTTACTCTTGGGTAGAAAAGTAAACACCGTAAACCACACTTCCCACCATCCCCTTTTCTCCCAATGTTGGAATGCCCAATTCCCACTACTTAGTAAGTCCTCGTGGTGGCGCGGTTACTCGCCTCAATCCGGGTGGTGGAGGACGAGTCTCAGTTGCCTCCGCTTCTGAGACGTCAATCGGCGCATCTGATCACGTGACTCGTTGTGCATGACACCGCGGAGACTCACAGCATGTGGAGGCTCATGCTACTCTCCACGATCCACACACAACTCACCACACGCCCCATTGAGAGAACCACTAATCACCACCACGAGGAGGTTACCCCATGTGACTCTACCCTCCCTAGCAACCGGGACAATTTGGTTACCCCATGTGACTCTACCCTCCCTAGCAACCGGGACAATTTGGTTACCCCATGTGACTCTACCCTCCCTAGCAACCAGCGCAATTTGGTTACCCCATGTGACTCCACCCTCCCTAGCAACCAGCGCAATTTGGTTACCCCATGTGACTCCACCCTCCCTAGCAACCGGGACAATTCGGTTACCCCATGTGACTCTACCCTCCCTAGCAACCGGGACAATTTGGTTACCCCATGTGACTCTACCCTCCCTAGCAACCGGGACAATTTGGTTGCTTAGGAGACCTGTCTGGAGTCACTCAGTACGCCCTGTATTCAAACTCACAACTCCAGGTGTGATAGTCAGCATCAATACTCGCTCAGATACCCAGACCCCAAGTTGTCACATTTTTATTGGTGCAAATTTTGCCATTGGTTTGAAATGTTATAAATGTACCCAAGCAATATTTGTTGCCATAAACAAGGGTTTGATGTTTTTGTACGTTATCTTTCAAATGTGAGCAGTTTCACTAATTGTTTTGTGTTTGATATTTTTTGACTGTTTATATTCGGCTGATATTCCCGTAATAGGCTGAATAATTTCAGGGTCTACTGTGACAACATGCCCCAATAGGTCAACATGTGTTCAATTAATGCATCTTTTTTCCTAGGCCATGGCGAAATGTCCAATTGCTTTTTTGTAGCCAAAACTTTGCGCTTATAGAACCTGACATTTTGTTAAAAATGTACCAATATTTCTTCAAGTATTTGGAGACACCTACGGCTATTCTGGAAGAGCACCTGTGTGAAAGGGGAACTGAGCGCACATCCTCTATAATGATCAATGACCTGATTTAAGAGTGACTCGAGTGTCTGAAAACATATGACATAATGTTGGCGATTACTTCAGCTCTAATCTCTATTAGTTCATATAAAAGATTGCATTGCACAAACATCCATTTTACATTTATTAATGTAGCCGAATCACCGTTTTTACAATTCTACTTTTTACAATATATTCTGTGCATGAGTTGTGGTGAAATGTTTGGCTGTTTGGCCCCTCATCTAAATTCCTGCACAAATCCTGATTGACTGGAGATATGACACAGGTCTGGACGGTAGTTCATGAAATAGGCCCCGGGCCCACTTTTAGACCATTGGTGCACACAGGCGCACTTTTTAAGACACAATATTCAGCATGTTTCCTCTATCATACACCCACACACACATTCCTACTGCCACTTCTGCCCTTCACCCGTATGTGGTATTTGTTTTTTCAGTTTGTTAACTCTTACTGTAACAACTGCTTGTGTGTTCTCTATAACTCGCTTATTACATGCAGAATAAGGTTTTCAGATAATTATATTACATGGTTTATTCTACATATAGATCTCTTTTGTAGTAGAGGTGTGTTTGGCAACAGCAGAAACATGCGTGTGATTTTCACGCACTCTATATGTTTCTCTCTCTATGGCAAGGCTGTTAAATATATTATCAGCCAAACAAAATATACATCTCCTAAAAAAGTGATTTCACTAACAAGAAATATCCCGCCACTGATATGACAAGATGTATTTGGGAAGATAGTTTACAACAAGCTTTAGACTAAACTATTGTTGCACCGGTTCTCTCTAAGCATTCATGTATTGACACACTTACATGTTAGCACACCTGAGCTCGTTGCAGTCTGACCTGTCTTACCGCCTCATTTGTCATCTCCAATCACAAGCTCTTTTGAGGGGAGCTGAAAGACAAGGAATTATCAAGCTCTGTGTGGTGATGAGAGCTCAGCCTGCCGCTCAAAAGAGAAAGTATGTGAGAACACTAGCGAGGGAACATGTAAGAACACAGACACACTCTGCCAGTCCCCCACATCCTCCAAACAGAGGCTTATTACATGCTGATTACTTACATGTCCAAAATATTTGATGTATTGTGATGAACTATATATTTAGATAACATGTTTGGATGTCTGCGGAGATGATGTGCTGGTTGTTATTACTGGAACAAGAGAATATATGTTTCATTGTTGATAGCTAAGAGAGGCCAGGGATTTCCTCGATGATTGACACATTTATCTTTGGGCTAAATACTGCCGTCGGGGAATAAACTCCATATTAAAGGCGATATCTCATGGTAACTTTTGCTGATTAAAGTGATAGTTGCATTATAGTTGCATGATATACTGTATATGTCCACATGTTCAGTATAAAACAAGTATAGCGTATCTCTCATATATATATATATATATATCTCGATTCAAATCAACAGACCTAAAATTCAAATAATACTATAAATATGTACTCTCCGTCACAGTACATGCAATGCACACTGTTAGTCTGCGGTGTGTTTGCCGACACGCAGTGTGTGTCTGGGAACAGGGCAAATGTTTACTCTGAGTGGCCGAGTGAGAGTGAGGTTTGCTGGTTGGCTTGTGTTCATGGAGGGGTGGGGTGGGGCATGGGACGGGTGGATGTGATATGCCTCGCTGACTGTAAGTACAGTTGGAGCATAAAGTGACACATCCCTGGCGTGCCAGTGTTTGGGCGGGCCATGATGAGGTGGAGATGGAGAGTATTTGTGGGTGAGAGACAGCTGAAAGCTTCGGGACCTCTACCCAACCTATTAACCCTATTAATTAATATATCAGTCAATGGGTAACAAGGGTGGCATGATGCCAAAGATAACGAAAGAATGGAAATTAATTTAATGCTACAGCTTTAACAAAACACATTGGCACAGTTTTAACAGATCAGGTCCATGTTTAATAAAAATGTGTTCAGCAAATCTCTCTAAAGTAGATGAAATATTATTTTAGTTTTAGAGTTGATATGATCAATATGTGTAGCATTAATGGCTGTGTAAGAGTACGAATTCCATGTTTCATGTCAGTACCTGCTTTGTTTATCATACAGATACACATATATGGGAGTGGTGGTGGCGTAGTGGACTAAAGCACATCACTGGTACTCAGAAGGTTGCTGGTTTGATCCCCACAGTCACCACCATTGTGTCCTTGAGTAAGACACTTAACTCCAGGTTGCTCCGGGGGGATTGTCCCTGTAATAAGTGCACTGTAAGTCACTTTGTATAAAAGCATCTGCCAAATGCATACATGTAAATGCACTGTTAATAAATCAATATGACACTGCATTTAATCCAGTTTATGGGGTTTTTTTGAGTCACTGATACTACGAAATGTGAATTATTATGCATCTACATAAAAACATGTTAGACCAACAATATTCCCCCAAATGTTGTCCCAACTAGCCTCACAGAGAGGCCTGAACAAACAATTTCATATCGAACGATTTTGCTTATTCCCAATATTGAGTTCCCAGCATGCATTGCAACATAATAAATGATGCGGTGTGTTTTATGCTGTTATTGTTGTGTTTGTTGTTAGTCAATAGTTGTGTGGTGAAATCATTAAACCATATATGACAGAAAAGGTGACAAAATAAAAGTTCTTGTGTTTAGAGTTGAAATGAGTAGTTCTCTCAACTAGCATTTTTGCATTTAGTGAACAAACAAATTCAAGATGATGAAACAAAGCAATGTTACGGAGCACAATTATTAAAAATCATACTGCATCATGTTGCCTTGACTTTTGATCTTTTTGGGCACACTTTATATTAGGAGCCTAAACTACTATACAGTAGAGACAACAGTGTAACAGTGTAACTACAAATGTAATTAAATGCAAGTACTTTAAATGTAATCACAATGCAACAACATGAATGCACATAATAAGTGCACTGCATCAAATGGGTGAGTACAAGCAGTTAAAGTCACCAGATATAAAGTGGGTCTGATCTGCTTTTTCTCTGAATGGGAGAAATTTAATTTTGGTTTGAATTTTATGGTTTCATGCTTTTGGCAGCAATGACTCACTTCTCCAAACTAACTTTGGTCAGCACACACCATGTTTTCCTCTGACACAAGTGAACTGTATTCCATGTATGGGTCATATTGTCTTCCACCTTATAGTGTTGGTCATGTGATTTAACCAGTCCATGTTGCAATTGCCCTTATCAGCTATGATGGCTTTTACCAATCGACTGCAGCAAAATATGGAGTTTAATTTGAGGAGTGGTGGTGGTGTAGTGGTCTAAGCACCATATCTGGTACTCAGAAGGTCACTGGTTTGATCCCCACAGTCACCACCATTGTGTCCTTGAGTAAGGCACTTGACTCCAGGTTGCTCCGGGGGGGATTGTCCCTGTAATAAGTGCACTGTAAGTCACTTTGGATAAAAGCGTCTGCCAAATGCATAAATGTAAATGAAAATTTGACGGATGTCAATAACAGAAACAAGGGAAGCACTATCCTCCCCTGCAAAAGATGATAGGCCTATTTATTCAGAATATTTTTTGATTACAGAAACTGAAAAAAATTAGTGAACGAAAAATCTGTTTTTTTTGCATTTCTAAATTTCTATAAAAACATTTTGAAGAAAAAAAAAAGAAGATTTTTCAATTGTCTGAAAAGACAATTTTCACAGTATCTTTCATTCTTTTTTTCACCTTGCGGTTCCGGCTTCCGTACTTAAGTTATTAAGCAAGCAAAAAGCCTGAAAACAGTTTAAAATAAAGTTTCATTTGTTCCCATAAATGAACAATACTTTTAAAGGATTTATTAATCTTAATGTTCATTTCAACATACCAATACGTTTTTTAAATGTTTGTTATATGTGCTAACATCAGTTAATACATCATGAACGAACAAATAATAATAATAATAATAATATTTAAAAAAAAAAACATTTAGCAAGATTAATAAATACTGTAAAAAATATCATGTTCATTGCAAGTCAATAATGCATTTACTAAAGTTAACTACCATTTCTGACCTCTAGTTGTCATGGACAGAAAACACTTATTGTAAATAATGTAAATCTTAATAAAATATTAGGTTTCATGCTCCCAAAGCATTAGCAAGCAAAACTCGGTCGAATGGATTTAGGAAGAATCTTACAGAAATAGTTTGAGGAAGACCTTCAGCAGTTTTCTGTCTGTGTTGTGGCAGCATCACCTGCTGGCTCTCAAACAAAATACACAAACACCACATGCACCATTAATCTCTTTTATTTACTGTAGTTCAGTTTCACCTTCCTCAGTACAAGCCAATTATTCAGATGCATCGAGTCATTCCAAATACATGCTCGGGAGTCGATACATCGGCCTTCACGCCTAAAAGCTCCCACAGCACTTAATATCAAGTAAAGTCAATAATAAATATCACGTCTATTTTATATCTATTTAATATACGCTTTAACAATGATGCAAATGTAACACATGGTACTACAAGATACCTGATTTTACACAAGGTGGAAATAAAACACAGAAAGGCTGTACAGACCTCATTGAGGGTAACAAAACAAGTGACTTTTTATAACGAATGCTCGGTCAATAAAAGTTATTCTGGGTTTAAATAAAAAAGGGATCTTAAATGGAATAATAGTAAATAATGCATGAACTAAACACCTCTTTTCACCGGCTGTCGGTGACCATTTGAGGTCAAACTACACATTTACAATCGCAAATTGGTCTTATTTATTCTTGAATCGACCATCATTAAAGGAGATGTGTAAAATACTCTGCAGAGACGCGAGCCATTAGTGCGTTTATATTCTGCTGCTCGTGGCATGTTGATGTTTGACTGTTTGAGTGAACATAGCAACACTGCCTCAACCAATGGCATGAGTTTGATGAACGACAGAAGACGGGGCAGGACAGAAGGGGTATTTAGGAGTGTTTGGGAAACTTGTTTGAAACATTAATTATGCAGTTTCATTTGGTGCCACAAATAACACATCTCACTTCCTTTCACAAAGTTAAAGATATATGAAACAAAAGTTGATTTACACAGTTTTATGGGTTTAGACTGTAGATAGCACACTCAACCTCAGGCATATTTACAATCATATATATGTACACACACACACAAACACACACACACACACACACACACACACTTCTTTGTGAAACTATTTTCGGATTGACTTGCAGTGGTCAGTCATTCTATGGAATGTTTGAAATGTTTCATGGAGCATACAGAACGTTACATTACAGATGAATGAGATTCACTGTGACAACACATTAATTATGCACACAACTTTTATTTTTTTTTGGTTGCTAAATGTTACTCATCTAATCAGACGTAACACCACATAATGGCTAAATTGTATCAGTTAATTTTTTTAAAATGTTTTAAATATTTTTTTCCATCTTCGGCCTGCATTTTGGAACAGGAAAGAGGCGAAAGCGTTTGATTATTGGAGTCCATGCAATTATTGCAATTAAGAAAAATATTGAATTTTTGCGTCCGTTTAATACTGATGTCCCTTTTTCACTATGACACTAGTGTCCTTCAAGTGTAGTGTCCTTAAAGGGACAGTTCACCCAAAAATGTAAATTCTCTCATCATTTATTCACCCTCATGTAATCCCAGATGTCCATGACTTACTTTCTTCTGCAGAACATGAATGAAGATGTTTAGAAGAATATTTCAGCTCTGTAGGTTCATACAATGCAAGTGAATGGTGACTAGAACTTTGAAGCTCCAAAAAGCACATAAATGCAGCATAAAAGTAACCCATAAGTCTCCAGTGGTTTAATCCATGAGAAACGGATCAATATTTAACAATACATTTTTTACCGTAAATCTAAACGTTCACATTCTTTGTGCATATTGCCACCTACTGGGTAAAGAGGAGAATATATATAGTTAAAAAGGACTTAAATATGTATCTATTTCTCACCCACACCTATCATATCACTTCAGAAGACATGGATTAAACCACTGGAGTCTTATGGGTTACTTGTATGCTGCATTTATGTGCTTTTTGGAGCTTCAAAGTTCTAGTCACCATTCACTTGCATTGTATGAACGTACAGAGCTGAAATATTCTTCTAAACATCTTCATTTGTGTTCTGCTGAAGAAAGCCACAGGTTTGGAACGACATGACGGTGAGAAAATGACGGAATTTTCATTTTTGGGTGAACTGTCCCTTTAATTAACAGTTTGCAGCTTAATACTGAAAGAGTGATTTTATTTTATTGCTGACTTTTTATTGCTAAAAAAAAAAACAGAAATAAGATTAGATCATGTCAGAACATACAGGAGGTGTAGCAGCAGACAATGCAGAGAGGCCTGATCAACCTCAAAAAAATAAAATAAAATCTACAACAAATGTGGCAGCATTCCAACTCAGGAATAATATTTTTATAACATAAGGGCACCCCAAATCTTCATGGTTTATTTCATTTGCACAAATGCCAACAATATAGCTTTTTTGTGCCGTTTGTGTTCTGATTGGTCAGGTCATAGGGTACACATGCATAGGACTTAGTGTGGCAAAGCTACCAGGATATCTACATAGTTAACAGGGAAGAAACCAGATTGCCCGTTGACCATTCCTTCATACCAGTTGTCGTCAATCTTGTTGGTTAAGGTGATGATGTCACCTTCCTTGAAGCCTAGCTCACCTTCATTTTCAGGGTCAAAATCATATAGTGCCCGACAGCACGGCTGGTCCATCGGAGCTAAAGAAAAGATGACTTGTTTTAGAGCGAAGAAGAGGTAATCCTGTTTCATAGATTTATGTATATTATTGCCTCACCTGGAGACCTGGAGCGTCCACAGGGACCACTATTCCCATTATGGTGCTCACTCAAATCCATGGAGGTTCGAGGTTTGGGAACATAATCTCTTCTCGGCTTACAGGAAGCATCTCTTATTCTGCAGTTTGGGAACAGGATCACATCTAAACGTGTGTGCACATCTTTACTATACATAAGAAAATATCAAACCAAGTAACATTCATTTTAAGCAAATATACTGTAACAGATGTTTGTTAGGTTTCTGATCGTTAAACTTTGAAGAACGTGTTCAGAGTTACAGTGAGGATCTACACCTGTGATTCTCCGCTAGAGCACCTGTGTGAACTTGAATGACTTCATACATCCATTAAATCAGCTGCTGGTTGGCTCAGAAAAGTCATTTCTGAGAAAAGCATCTAGCATCATTTGTTTGCCAATTACACTTTGTTTGACATTTTGATTTTGTTATTTAATGCATGAAAAGTGAGACTTTATTGTTGAACATATTTTAGGGCCCATTGGATGGAAAATACAATTTAACAGGACATCAACAAACATCAGCAGAACCAGATTACCTGAGAGGAATAATTCACCCAAAAACAAAACTCACAATTATGAACTCACAATGTCAACCCAAACTCATTTGTCCATTCATCCATTCACCTATTCATTCATTCACCCATTCATTCTTCATCCATTAGTTTATTCATTCACCCATTCACATTCAGCCATCCATCCATCCATTCATTCTTCATTCATCAATCTGTTCATTCGTTCACCCATTCATTCAGCGACCCATCCACCCATTCAGCCATCCATCCATTCATTCTTCATTCATCAATCTGTTCATTCATTCACCCATTCAAAAATCCAGCCACCCATTTATTTAAGTCAAGTCAAGTGACTTATTCATCCATCCATTCATTCACCCTTTCATGCATTCAGCCATTCGTCCATCCATTCAAATATTCATTTATTCATCAATCGGTTCATTTGTTCAACCATCCATTCAGCCATCCATCCACCCATTCATACATATATTAATCCAGCCATCCATTAATACGTCCATCCATTCAACTATTCATTCATTCATCAATCTGTTCATTTGTTCACCCATTCACATTCAGCCATCCATCATCCATCTATTCATCCATTCAACTATTCATCAATTCATTCTTCATTTATCAATACATTCATTCATTCACCCTTTCATGAATTCAGCCATCCATCCACCCATTCATTCGTCCATCTATTCAACTATTCATTCATTATTCGTCAATCCGTAAATGTTTTCACCCATTCATCCATCCATTAATACGTCCATCCATTCAACTATTCATTAATTCATCAATCTGTTCATTTGTTCACCCATTCATTCATTAATTCATCCATCCATCCACCTGTTCATTCTCTTTCTTTTTCCCTTCATTTCTCTTTTTCATTCTTTATCTTTATTTTTCTCCATTATTAACATTTATTATTTCCTTCTTATCTAGTTGCTATTTCTTTCTTTTTTCCTTCATCTTTTTTTTCTTTTATTCATTATCTTTCTTTTTCTCCATTCACACCATTTAATTCTTTCATTAATTCATTCTTTCTTTCTTTCAAAAACTATGGATTTGGTGATATTCCATTAACAATTACAGATTCACCAAAAATTCCTTTTTGGCTGGACTGTTCCTTTAATAATACATCTAAACATACTATTCATTTAGTGCAAAACCTCACAGCCTTGCATTGTGGTTCTGTTGATTATTATGCGTCTTAAACCCACTTTGTGTTTTAGTTCCAGAACAAACCTGTCCTCCATCTTGCTGGACAGCTGCTGAAGGATCTCTGCAGCCTGTCTATGATAGTTCACCTGCGCCTGGACCAGGGCCGAAAGCTGACTGACCTGTTCGATCTGCTGAAAAGCAGATCACGAATAACATTTAAACACAGAAGTACAAAGTATGTTATGAGGATGAAAGACCAGCAAACCACAAATCAGATGAAAACATAGTTTCCTAGTGCTTCTCTGTGGATTATTGCCTGAGATAAAGGAAATCCACAGTGGGAAAGACAGACATAATTATTACACGCAGCATATGCCACAATAGGGAAAGCCCACAGTGGCATGACATGGATGGTAAAGAATCACAAGACAGATTACAGGCTGAAGAAATTTCTTACATCACTCTCCAGAATGTTAAACATGCTTTGTTCGGCAACCTCCTTTGTGTCATCAAACTTTTCCAGCGCCTGTTTGATCTCATCATCTGTCACTTTGCCTTGCCGTTTCTTCTTATAGTCAAAGTCCAACCGTCGCCCCTCCAGCTTCTTCAGGTGGTGCTGCGAAGACAGAGAAGACAAGAACAGTTGTTCAGTTACAGACATCTAACGAGCATTTCCTCTTTCATTGGCTGAGACAAAGTAGTCAATCATAATTACATTTAGTATGACTCTCTTAAAAGCTATTGCAACTCCGAAAAAGTTGGGACAGTATGAAAAATGCCAATTAAAAACAAAAAGGAGTGATTGTAATTGATATATTCACCCTTTGTTATATCGAAAGCACAACAATAACATCTTAATATGACGTTTCACCTTGTGAATTCAGTGTTTTTTTAAATACACACTCATTTAAAATAGTGTTTAAACTGTGAAACATCACCATTTCTTCTTATAACACTTATTAAACATTTAAGCAATGAAGACACAAGTTTAAGTTTAGATAGCCGGATGATGTGCTTCATAATGCGCCACACATTCCCAATTGGAGACAGACTGTAGACAGGCCAGTCTAGCACCCGCACACTCACTGATAATCGCCAGTATGTGGTTGAAAGTTGTACTGCTGGAAAATGCAGGACGTCCCTGGACAAGGCGGCAGTAAATGTTGCTCTAAAAATGTAACATATCTTCCTGCATTAATGTGAGAGTTACACATCCCCATACAAGTGCGGTCACGGTACCAACATTTCAGTAGTCGGTACTGATACCAATTGCGATACCACAACAAAAAAAATAGGCTAATATTATAATGTGCTATTGAACAACCAGTTTAGTTATTAATTATTCTAATAATTATAGTTTAATAATTATTAGTATTTTCCAGAACATAGTTTAAAAGTTTAATTTAATTTCATCACTCTAATCAATACATTCTTAAAACCTTTAACAAGTGAACATTAAACTTTTTAACATGTCATTTAAAATGTTTTATTTTTTTGCCAAACTTTTATTCAACAGATGTCTTTAATTATTATTATTATTATTATTATTATTATTAGAGAATATTACATTTGTTGTAATATATTTGTATTCAATTTCAGGCATCTAGATTTTATTTTGAATCGTGCTTTTATTATGAAAAGTATTTTTTGCCGGATGCTTCACTTCTCTGGATAACCGGTTTGTGACTGCAGTGATCATTGAAGACTTTTAAGTCACGTCTGAAATCTCTTTAAACTGTCCTTTAAGTCTGACGAGTGAAATGTAGGACACAGTTTTGGAGTGTTTGTATTTTATATTACTGGTGTTTCTGTATTTTGGATCATTTTGAAATGTTTTAAATTGTGTTACTGTGACACACTTTGGTTAACTGTTGTTATAAATGCGATATAAATAAAGCTGAGCTGAGATTTGTGCGCAGATGCTGTGATTTTAATTACATAAATATATATTTGACATGATTCACAATGGATAAGTGTTCTGCTTTATCATCTCATACAACGTGATTGATTCTCAGTGTCTGTGAAGTTTCTAGTGGATGAGAGGTTGATTTATTTAACATACACGTCTCTTCCACAGTAAGATTACAGCCTATATCGGTTTAATAAATCATTCTAGGGCATGTCACCATTTTAATTTGATTAATTGTCCGTTTCAGTGTTCAAGAAGTAACCGAGCACGCATTCAAAATAAAGCTGTGAGCATTTTAAAGCTGTCGTGTGTCAGTCATACATGTGCGCTGGTACCGGATAGATTCGGTACTGCAGAAACACTGGTACCGTTACATCTTTTATATTTTAGTATCGACTTGGTACCGAAGTACCGCTACTTTTGACAACACTACCCCATACCATGACAGACACTGGCCCTATATACATGGTCCTTTTCCTCTTCTGTCCAGAGAACACAACAAATTGAAATGTGAACTCATCGGACCAAAACATCGGACTACTTTCCATCTCAGATGAGAGCGAGACCAGAGAAGTCGGCAGCGCTTCTGGACAGTGATGATGTACGGCTTCTCCTTTACATAGTCTGAACTTGCATCTGTGGATGCAGCGGTGAGTGCTGTTGACTAACAAAGGTTTACCGAAGTAAACAGAGAGGACTGGTGCTGCCTGCAGTCCTGACCAATGGTCATGTTACACAGAGGTGAACACTCACCTGTCCCAAATTTTGGAGCATATGAAATTAGTGTATATTTTTAAAAAAAATATACTAAAAAGATAAATCATCACATAATGTGTTGTTGCAGTGCTTTCAACATAGCACAGGTTGAATAGTATTTACAAATCCCTCTTTTTTTTTTTTATTAGCATTTTTCACACTGTCCTAAATTTCTTTGGGAGATTGGGGTAAAATATTGCTCCATTACAATATACATACATATATACAGTGAGGAAAATAAGTATTTGAACACCCTGCTATTTTGCAAGTTCTCCCACTTAGAAATCATGGAGGGGTCTGAAATTGTCATCGTAGGTGCATGTCCACTGTGAGAGACATAATCTAAAAAAAAAAATCCAGAAATCACAATGTATGATTTTTTAACTATTTGTTTGTATGATACAGCTGCAAATAAGTATTTGAACACCTGTCTAAATAAGTATTTGAACACCTGACCCTCAAAGACCTGTTAGTCTGCCTTTAAAATGTCCACCTCCACTCCATTTATTATCCTAAATTAGATGCACCTGTTTGAGGTCGTTAGCTGCATAAAGACACCTGTCCACCTGTAAACCCAATAGAGAATCTTTGGAGGGAGCTCAAACTCCGTGTTTCTCAGCAACAGCCCAGAAACCTGACTGATCTAGAGAAGATCTGTGTGGAGGAGCGGGCCAAAATCCCTCCTGCAGTGTGTGCAAACCTGGTGAAAATCTACAGGAAACGTTTGACCTCTGTAACTGCAAACAAAGGCTACTGTACCAAATATTAACATTGATTTTCTCAGGTGTTCAAATACTTATTTGCAGCTGTATCATACAAATAAATAGTTAAAAAATCATACATTGTGATTTCTGGATTTTTTTTTTAGATTATGTCTCTCACAGTGGACATGCACCTACGATGACAATTTCAGACCCCTCCATGATTTCTAAGTGGGAGAACTTGCAAAATAGCAGGGTGTTCAAATACTTATTTTCCTCACTGTATATATATATATATATATGCGCAAAGCGATCATCTGTGTTCTGCAACTGCTTTCAGGTCCTTGAATAACGTATAACGTGCGAGTAAGGGCAGCCGGTGGACTTTCCGGTGCCCTCCTAGGGTAAGATGGTGCCCCCCTAGGGAGTTGGTGCCCTCTCTGTTTATAGAGAACGGCGGTACTGTGCTTAACCTTAGATTATTCCTAGAAAACTATTTATTATGTCTTCAAACAAGTTTGAGAACAACAGGATTACATATAACAAGACAAAGCATTGCAAACACTTTACAAATTGGCGGAGGTGAACCGTGGGCCATACAGGATAACAAGATGGCTGGAAGCTTAATCTCAAAGGGTCTTTATTTGGGTTAGGGGGCACATCGTATGTGCCACTATTTACACAGGGGTGCAGTTAGCATCTGGCTCAATATTATGAATCATAATAAAATTGATACATTTCTCGGGTCTCACCTGGACCTCCTTTAAGTCTTTTTCTTGCATATTCTGCAAGGGATCAATAAAGTTCTGCTTGACCTCCATGTCTAGAGCGTCTTTAACTTCACCTAGTTCTCGCATGGCTTCTCCAACTTCAATCAAAGCCAGACCTGAAAAACAAAAGAGTACAATGCATTCTAGATCTATTTTGGGCAGACCTGAGGTAGCCACTTAAACCTTGCCACATCATAAGTCTTTTGAACCATCACTCCATCCTTCAGATGGCACCGACTGAACACATCTCATCAAAAAGAGAACCACACATGTTCTGACATACAGTCGAGAACATGATAATGTAGTGGACCGATTTACTGACTGTTAATGAGGAATAAGGTTAGATCTCCGCCTGTAGAGAGTCCCAGGTCCTGTATTATGATGCACTGTTGTAGTCAGATCACTAGATCTCAAGTACGAGTCCCCGTTAATTACGTACAAGCCTAAGAGTTACGAGTCCATGTTATATGGCATGTTGATGTACCGTAAAAGGTGTCTAGCCACCTAGCGAACCTCACTGTATAGGCTGAATGAGCTTTAAAGGTGCTGTTATTGATTTGAGCTGTTTTGTAACGTCCACGAGCTGAGCCGGACTTGAGTATTACAACACCGTCACGTCTCGCGTGATCTGGTCTGATTTTATGGATGCATATATAACTCACGAACACCATTTCAGACACACCCGGACATTTGCAATTCATTCTGTTCCATGAATTTAGAAAACATCAAATATACCATGAGTCATTTGAGTGAATCTCCATCTCATCCTGGAGAGGTGGTTATACTGGTACATGAGGGGCGGCTGTGGGTCAGGCGGTAGAGCGGGTCGGTCGTTAATCGCAGGGTTGGCGGATCGATTCCCGGCCCACATGACTCCACATGCCGAAGTGTCCTTGGGCAAGACACTGAACCCCAAGTTGCTCCAATGGTAGGTTAGCGCCTTGCATGGCAGCTCTGCCATCATTGTTGTGTGTGAATGGGTGAATGAGTCACAGTATAAAGCGCTTTGAATACCGCTAAGGTTAAATAGGCGCTATATAAGTGCAGACCATAATGTTATAGAATATTATTTCTAACTATTAGTGCTTTATTAGTAACTACAATAGCGTTAAGTTCACAGTTAGCAGTGCGTTCTTCTTAATGGCCTTGTGTGCACCCTGTCGTACTCTACATGTCAGGTCCGGAGACACGGAGTATTATTGGTGTTGTATGTGTATGGCGATGGGGCAGGCACTATATGCGTTCATGCCCAGGGACACTACGGAGTCTAATCAACAAGTTGAGCTCAATCGTCAGTATTTGTAGCATAGTATTGATTACCACAAAAATGTATTCAGACATTATATTTAAAAAAGCACAAATGTGTGCTGCAGTGAGACACTTATAATGGAAGTCAATGGGGTTTAAGCTGTAAACATTAAAATACTCGCCGTTTCAAAAGTATAGACACAAGACATAAACAATATGTGTGTTAACATGATTTTACTGTCATAAATTCACTTAATAACCGCATCTGTGGAAAGTTATAGACAATTGTACAAATTCGTTGCCATGACAATGTAACAGCATAAACCCTAAATCAACCATAAAGGCAAGGATTTAAACCACTTTACTGCTCAAATAATGCACAAGTTTTCACAGAATTATTGTAAGTGCTTTAATAAAATATCTTTCGCATTTTTCTTCACATTCACATGAACTCCTCCAAAGATTGGCCACATTCACTTCCATTGTACGCGTCTCACTGTGAACTCAACTTTTGCTTTTCTTTAAAATGAACTTTGTGGTAATCAACATTACGCTACAAATGCTGTCAACTGAACTTAACTTATACTGAACCCGGAATATTCCTTTAATCCGGTCTTGAGTGGGTGGTGATTTGCGGCGCTCCGGCACACATCAGGATAGATGAGCCTTTATACGTCAAATGCAACGTGTTCACGTGTGGTTTTGACTTCCTCCGTATGCGAGTTCAGTGATCAGATCACAAAATGTTTTAGACCCCATTCACACCTGTATCTAGTGTGGTCCAACAGTGATTGGATCACCTAAATATATCTTAATACCAGCAGTTAACAGGGTCCCAGTCCTCTGAAAAACATCATGTCTGGTCCAAGCTCCAAACATAGAGCACCCGCTGACCTTAATGACTACAGACTAGCAGCACTCACATTCCACATTGTGAAGACCACAGATCGGCTGGACTTCTGCACATCGAGATCTCTGGCAGGTGATCAGCTACAGTACATGCTGCAAAGGGTCTATTCACCTGGACAGGGCTGGCAGCAATGTACTTTGACTTAACAAGTGCCTTCAATGCCATCCAGCCAGCATTACTGTGAAAGACACTACTCGGCCACCGATGACCTCCGGATGTTAGACTGAAGAACTGTGCATCTGAGCAGGTGGTGAGTAACACAGATCCTCAGAATGACTCTTCTGTTGTTGGCTGTTCATTATATCTGCATCTGATTTCACAAATGACCCAGTTCTGGTGTGCAATAGCACCTTATTAAATATTTATATCATTTAAATGTCCTTTTATTGTAAAATATGTGGTTGTATCTGCAAACTGCACAGTGCTGATTGTCTGGCTGTAAATGCAACCCAACTCCTCTTACAGGATCAATGCACTTCGGTTTCTACATGCCGTCAAAAGAGCTTGTTCATACAGTATATAGCAGATAAATCTCATGATTTTAGAAGGCAGATTACATTGGATACTGTTGTGACTCATTACCAAAGTTGGATTCTTCGCCAAGCTCCCTGCCAAACTTTTGCATCGACTCTCCCAAGATAGCTTCGGTCTGTGTGTAGCCAGGACCTTTATCCCCTCCACGGATTTTAGACATGGAGCTCATCATACTCATCTTAGCACGAGTTGCTACATAAAAACACAAACACAAAATAGAGGTACATTAATTCATTTTCTCCCCAATTTGTAACGGCCAATTCCCAATGTGTTCCAGGTCCTCGTGGTGGCGTAGTGACGAATCTCAGTTGCCTCCGCGCCTGAGACCATCAATCCGTGCATCTTATCACGTGGCTTGTTGAGCGTGTTGCCATGGAGGCGTAGCGCATGTGGAGGCTTCACGCTATTCTCCACGATCCACGCACAACTCGCCACACACCCCACGAGAGCGAGACCCACATTATAGCGACCACAAGGAGGTTACCCCATGTGACTCTATCCTCCCTAGCAACCGGGCCAATTTGGTTGCTAAGGAGACCTGACTGGAGTCACTTAGCACGCCCTGGATTCAAACTCACGACTCCAGGTGTGATAGTCATCGTCTTTACGCGCTGAGATACCCAGACCCAAAGAAAAAGCTATTCTTAAAAAAAAAAAAAATATATATATATATATATCTCCACATTTACCTGGATTGGGCTGCAGGTACTCTGTTGTCTTGGTCATAATGTCCATCACCGCCCTTGTGGTGGTGTCGACTTTCTACAGTACAAAGAATGAAAAGGTACAAGAACAGGAAGGTGAGTATAAACCACTAAAACCCTTTCTCAAGTTATTTCTGCCACCACTCTGCCTACGTATCACCTGTTTGTTAAAGGTGCACACAGTTTATTTAAGTTTTAATCCTATAGAAATTAATTGTAATTTTGAAACGTGTATTTAATCGTGAGTGCTCACATGAGATGAGGACTCTAGTCATATCAGTAACCTCATAAAAGCTGGTTTATTCTACATGGAGAGGGTCCCCTAATGGGGGCAGCCATGTTGGAATCACATGACCAGCTGAATACTGCTCGCTTAATCTCAGTAACCGGCTTGTTATTGGACACTTTCACTCGTGGATTAAATTGATCATGGCTGATTGTGAACGGTGAATTTCTACAACAGCATCTGAAACTGAAAACTATTGATTATGAATGATGCTGCATCCGCACCACTAGGTGTCACTGTAAGTCCAAGAAAACATGAACCAAAACATACAGAGTGCACCTTCAAAGCCCAAAGTATACATTGGCTTTGACGTAAACACTTAGCGTCTGTGTACAGTCAAATGCATACCCGTTCAAATTATTTTGACTGTTTGCAAATAGACAGGCGGTTGGTGCATGCCCGCTACGACTGCTATGAGTTTAGACCCACAAAGATGTCTTTATAGTCCTTCACACTTGAGTTATTCAAACGTCTCCACAAACACACACACACACACACGTTATTATTTACTTTTTTCTCCTGTCATTAATTGGCTATTACATCTTCTAGCACTTCTCTGTGACAACAACGGCTTAATTAAAAAAAAAATAAAAAAAAAATAAAAAAAAAATAAAAAAAATAAAAAAATAAAAAAATAAAAAAAATAATAAAAAAAATTAAAAAAAATAAAAATAAAATTAAAAAAAAAAAATTAAAAAAAAAATAAAAAAAAAAATGAAAAAAAAAAAAAATAAAATAAAAAAAAAAAAAAATAAATAAAAAAAAAACGGCTTAATTGTGAGTGTTGCCACCTTGTGGACACACTAATTAGTGCAAATAACTCCATGTGTGTGAATTCTGCATGTTTAGAGACGAGTGAGCCGTTGACAAAATTTGTCTCTCACTTCCTGTACATCTGACCATAGTATACTTTGAGCTTAAGTGCTCTAGCAAGCAAAACACATAACTGCAATCACTTGAATGTAATACTTACACTGTAGTTCTTGCGCAGTGCTCTGTTGGTGCACACTGTCTAACACTTACTATTAACAATCAAATGCTTTGCGTGTTTTGCAGCCGCTGTGCTTCCTTGTTCTCTTGAGAATTATGACTCTCTCTAGAATACTTACCTTTTCCATATCCATAAAGTCTTCATCTAATTTAGTTCCCTCTGCTCCTCCAACCTTTTCACTCACTTTCTGCAAAATAAGGTAAGAACATGTGTTAGGAAGATTTGAACTTATGCAAAGACAATATTGAATCATGGGACAGAAATAACCTGGCTGGCATGTTGATTGCATGTTTAAGAATAACTCCACCTCAGTCAATTTAGTATGGATGCTAATACTTATTGTATCAATTAATGGAGCGATATTGCAGCATAAGTTAAGAAGAAAAAGTGGCATGTGTCTTCCTCTTGCATCAGGCTGCTGAATTAAGTGGGCATGAGAGAGAAACGCTGCAGTTAAAAGGCCGAATGATCGCCTCAAGAGGAGGCGATGGATGAATGGATGTGTGGAGTCTTAAATATAGCACTTATTTCAGCAGGACGTTTATTTTGAAAGATCTTTGAAGTTCTTCCCATTTGTGAAGAGTTCGTTATATCAAGCTTCCTGCGACTCACGATCTAAAATTTCCAAGCTGCAATGGAGAAAGTGTTAATATGAAAGTTCACAGCTGATTATACACTCAACACACTGATCTGTGGCTCTGCAGATGGATACTATTGGACACACTACATGAAAATCAAGCATTTGTGTGTTCTTGCCTGTGTGAAGGAGATGATAGAGCATAGAGGCACCTCTTATTCTGTTATTCTAGATGACACCCTTCTGCTGTTTAATGATCACGCTTGGCCATTTAGAGGCTTTTGTGTTATTATTTTCCAACGGTTTTTGATTTCATCTCAAAACTCACATTACACGTGGCTAATGGCAGCATACTTTAATATGGTAGTGAAATTAACAACAAGATGATATTGTACCTTGTGAATTTTTTGGCATTGTGATATTTCGTTAGTACCGGTATACCGCGCAACCCTAGTGCCAATCACCCCACTGATGCATAGAGTCTGTTTGCCAGTATATTACACCATGTGTACAGAGATGTGTGTTAGCATCGTGTTTGCATTGTTTTTTACTGTTTAATGTTAGCTACAAGCTTTTAATTTATTGTCTGATTTGGGTTTAATTCATTATTACACCCATTTAAATTTGTTATACTCTCCCTGTTTATTTAGTGATTCATCAGGATTATCACTAACACTGATAATTGGGCACGATACATAAATGATAGAAAAATGAGAAAACACTGCTAAAAGTTCCAATTTATTGACAATGTTTGGACACCGAATGGGTCTTTGTCAGGTCAAACAAGCAAAACAATCCTCCTTTCCCTCCTAAGATACATAATCTTGAGGACTACAAGTGGCAGAGGTATACCATCACTGGATGTGAAAATGCATTTAAAAAGGAAAAACAAATGTATAAATATTTCAATCAAGCATTCTACAACTTTTTATGAACATTCCTGAATAGAAATACAAACACAAATTATCATTTTTCTATGAACATTAATTAGTAGCTGTGCACCTGCATATATTACCTTTAAATTATACACAATACAAAATGTACAATAATAAACAATACAAATATAGACATTATAAATGGCCATGGCTAACCCTTGCTGGTGATGTCTGTTGAGGATCTGCCTTACAACACACCTACAAGCCCTCAGTCCAGCCTCTCTCAGACTATCGTGGCCAATCTGACACTGATGGAGGGATTGTGCGTTCCTGGTGTAACTCGGGCAGTTGCTATTGCCGTCCTGTACCTGTCCCGCAGGTGTGATATTCAGATGTACCGATCCTGTGCAGGTGTTGTTGCACGTGGTCTGACACTGCGAGGACGAGCAGCTGTCCTTCCTGTCTCCCTGTAGCACTGTCTCAGGCGTCTCACAGTACGGACATTGTGATTTATTGCCCTGGCCACATCTGCAGTCCTCATGCCTCCAGGCAGCATGCCTAAGACACACGCAGATGAGCAGAACCCTGGGCGTCTGTTGTTTTGGAGTTTTTCAAGAGTCAGGGTTAGAGTTCCCTCCCAAGCATCTCCTAGATCCGGCCCTGTTTCTCATTCAAATCAGTAATATATAGTAACACTTCTGGTTCACGTCACATCCACCAAACATTAAACAGCAGTCGTTAGGGTATAGGGTATAGGATATAGGGTTTTAAATGACTAGTTTAAGCTGCACTATGGAAGTTTTTTTAACATTAGAAAGCCATGCTCAAATCCCTGCCCTTTGCTCACTCCAGTAAGCCTAATGTGATTTTTATTTGAAACTGTCAGGTCGGATTTGGTGCAAAATCGCAGGCTTATGTCATTCGTCCTTGCGTGTGTCTGTGAGAACAGAAAAGCAGCGCCGGCTACGGTCACATGCGTGTTGGCTGGGGGAAGCAACGAGTTGCATTTCAGGACAGCAGACCAGTTTAACTGAGATGATGTTTATAGCTGTATTTTATAACACGTCTGCAGTTTTGAGGTTTTGGTGTTTTCTCATTTATTTGAAACAAGTCACAGAATGCACAAGTTGTTGTCTCTTTCCATTCCTCCTCTTAACAGATTAAACAGAACTGACCATTTAAAATGGCTTCTAAAAGCAACAGTAGGTACAAGGTGGTTCCCCATGAAAAGTGTACTCATCTTAAATTGTTTACAATGCACCGATTTCACAGTAAGGTGCAACAAATCACTGCATTATAACTTTACTGCAAAATAAATGCTTAAGGAAACTGTTTATTATTGTAACTGTTGTTGCATATTTAATCAAGTACATATCATCCCAATAATTACTGAATACTAGTTAACAGTTTTATTATGTGCAGTGCATTGATCTACTATTGTAGCAATACGGTTTACTTGGATTTACCACTGAGGCTGTGGATAATATAATAATAAAGTGTCTTCCATTAAAATTGTTTCAGCCATATGAAGAGTTTCATATCCTAAATTTGGGATATACGTTTACATTTTAAAAATGTTTGTGAATGATGGGTGGTGAATAAAACACGTGAATAATCACATTAAAATACGTAAATAAAAGTTTAGTTTATCTATCTTCAGATTACATAATAGAAGTGAAAATAGCATGTCAGGACACGTGCAGGTGAGTATCTCTCAATGCATATTCACCTTAGCCTGTCATATTTCATGTCTTAAATCAGAGCTTGCTAAAGGTTTAGCATCAGCCTTGTTACCTCAAAGGAAAGTGCTGTCCCAACTGCCCAATCAGTAGCGGTCACGTGAAGCCCAATGTGACAGCTGCACATGGAGCACAGAGACTTCCGCCCCCACCCTTCAGACAGCAGGTCTTAATATTCCCCTGAGTCTGTACCTCCTGGATTACAACTACCAAAGATTAACGGGCAAGAAATAGAACAGATTGATGGACAAATAAAGAAGGTTATGGGAGGATATCCCATCTTGATTTGTGATTGTCCTCATGATGACAGAGATAAAAGCAGAACGATCTCTCTCCTGTTATTGTGCATGTAAAGGACAAGAGGAAGCTCATGCAGCAAGATGGCTAGAGGCGGCAAGTGTCTCTCAAATGGCTGCAACTAAGAGAGAAATCAACAATTTTGATAAGCGCTTAATATTCAATTATTTACTTGATTAATTCATTAGAATAAAAAAGGCAAAATTTTATTTCCTGTATTCATTTAAATTGTGTTTATATATTTAGCACTGTACAATACGGTTATATTCATTAATATTAGTAAATTAATAAATATCTCTATCTATCTATCTATACACACACACACACACACATATATATATAGTGCAGTAATAAGTATTCAGACCCCTTCATTTTTTCCCAAAACATTTTATGTTGCAATCTTATGCTAAAATGCTTTAAACTATATATATTTTCACATTAATCTACACTCCATACCCCATAATGACAAAGCAAAAACCAGATTTTTGATAAAAGAAAAAATGCAAATATCACATTGACATAAGTATTCAGACCCTTTGCTATCACTCTTGAAATTGAGCTCAGCTGCATCCCATTTCTCTGGATCATCTTGGAGATGTTTCTACACTTTGATTGGAGTCCACCTGTGGCAAATTTAATTGATTGGACATGATTTGGAAAGACACACACCTGTCTATATAAGATCTTACAGCTGAAAATGCATATCAGAGCAAAAACCAAACCATGAGGTCCAATGAACTGCCTGCAGAGATCAGAGACAGGATTGCGTCGAGGCACAGATCTGGGGAAGTATACATCAACATTTCAGCTGTATTGAAGATCCCCAAGAGCACAGTGACCTCCATAATCCTTAAATGGAAGTTTGGAACAACCAGGACTCTTCCTATAGTGGGCCGCCTGGGCAAACGGAGCAATCGGGGAAGAAGGGCCTTGATAAGAGAGGTGACCAAGAACCTGATGGTCACTCTGGTGGAGCTCCAGAGATCATGAGTGGAGACGGGAGAAACTTGCAGAAGGACGACCATCACTGCAACACTCCACCGATCTGGGCTTTATGGTAGAGTGGCCAGACGGACGCCTCTCCTCAGTGCAAGACACATAATAAAGCACCTAAAGACTCTGATGAAACACAGATTGAACTGTTTGGCCTCAATTCCAAGTGTCATTGTGGTGTAGTGGTCTAAAGCACATAACTGGTAATCTGGTAATCAGAAGGACACTGGTTCAAACCCCACAGCCACCACAATTGTGTCCAGATTGCTCCGGGGGGGATTGTCCCTGTAATAAGTGAACTGTAAGTCGCTTTGGATAAAAGCGTCTGCCAAATGCATAAATGTAAATGTAAATGGAGGAAACCAGGCAACACTCATTACCGGCACAGTACCATCCCAACGGTGAAGCATGGTGGTGGATGCATCATACCGTGGGGATGTTTTCAGCAGTGGGGACTGGTCAGGGATGAAGGAAAGCTGAACGCAGCAATATACAGAGATATCCTTAATGAACACCTGCTCCAGAGCGCTCAGGAGCTCAGACTGGGCCGAAGGTTCACCTTCCAACAGGGCGATGACTTGGCACACAGCCAAGACTACACAAGAGTGGTTCAGGGAAAACTCTGTGAATGTCCTTGAGTGTCCCAGCCAGAGTCTGGACTTGAACCCAATCGAACATCTCTGGAGAGACCTGAAAATGTCTGTGCACCGACGGTCCCCATCCAACCTGACAGAGCTTGAGAGGATCTGCAGAGATCCCCAAATCCAGGTGTGCAAAGCTTGTCGCATCATACCCAAAAAGACTTGAGGCTGTAATCGCGGCCAAAGGTGCTGAGTTCACAGTCTGAATACGGTCAATGTGATATTTCAGTTTTTACATTTTAATAAATTTGCAAAGTTATAAAAAAATTTTTGCCTTGTCATTATAGGGTATGGAGTGTAGATTGATGTGAAAAAGCAAAATTATTTAAAGCATTCTAGAGTAAGACTGCAACATAACATGTGAAATAAAGAAGGGGTCTGAATACTTTACGAAGGCACTGTGTGTATTTACTGTACATTGTCACATTGAGAATAAATGTATTCACGCAAAAGCTCATAAATGTGTCTTTCAGAGACTTTATATAGAGTTAGGATGAAAATAAGGTGCATTTCAAACTGTTCTGAGACCAGTGCAGACAGACAGCACACTGGAGGTTAAGTCATGCACTAAATAGGGAGCATGGGAGCATCCTATAGCTCTCCTATAACTGTTCTGAGACCAGTGCAGACAGACAGCACACTGGAGGTCAAGTCATGCACTAAATAGGGAGCAAGGGAGCATCCTATAGCTCTCCTATAACTGTTCTGAGACCAGTGCAGACAGACAGCACACTGGAGGTTAAGTCATACACTAAATAGGGAGCAAGGGAGCATCCTATAGCCCTCTATAACTGTTCTGAGACCAGTGCAGACAGACAGCACACTGGAGGTTAAGTCATGCACTAAATAGGGAGCAAGGGAGCATCCTATAGCTCTCTATGCAGTTAAGTGCGTTCACTACTAAAATCTGATCAAAAGTTCAGTTTTAGGCTGCAGATGATGTTTGGATCACTCAACATGTTTGACACACATGGGACGATGATCATCAGTACATAGATTCAACATTTATAATGCATCATTTTATTTTAACATGGTTGACAGTGATTGGATGATGCTGGACATTACATTCAATCTGAATTAATTATGTTAATATCTGTCTGTAACATCGCAATAACATGAATAATCAACACTCCTGGACACAAACAATACGATAATAAAAATCTGACTTTCTATAGTTTGTTCACCACGTACATTGTATTACTGTTATTGTTAATGATGATTGGTTTTCATTCATTAATGTTAACGATTGTTGATTAAGAACATTATTGAAAACGTGCAACCTGTTCCTGTGAAATTACTCAGACCATGATATCAAATATTGGTCACATTTCCAACCCTTAATCTGCCACTGTTGGTGCTGGTATTTGTCATTAATGCATGGATGCTCGTTTGGTTTAGTGGTAACTTTCTAGGGTTAACTATCATGGGTTCCAGGTTCTCATCTGCTCGAATATAACTTTCAGTCAACCAAGATGTCATCTGCAAGTTGGTGGATTGCATATCAATGCACAGAATATCATGAGCAAGGACATTTGTTTGCGTAATCTTTTGTGATGTCACTGGAATGGACAGCGATCGAGGAGCATGTATGAACCCCAGCTGCTGAGTTCTGAACATATTCTAACCTCGCAATGTTTAAGAAAGCCTTCTTCTACTCAGACCAACATCTTGCTGATGGATGCACCATGGGCAGCCCCTATATCACACACTGAAGCACTAATAAAAGCTAATGAAAGGCTAGAGTCATCACTTTTAAAAGAGCACAGCTCTAGAAACAGACTCAATTCAGTCTGTCTTAGTCTTAGCAACTGAGCTTATAACCGTACATGTGACATGAAATAGAAACAGTTTTAATAAAAAAAAGCTTTTATAAAACACAAGGACATGTGCCCCTTCAGTGTCATTTTAAGCTGTGGGGAAACGGTAATGATATTGTAATGGTGATGTAATTTTTAAGCCCTACACAGCACTTACGTAACAGCAGGATGAGCCCCTGTCTTGGCATGCAGCATCACGATTCTACAAGCAAGTAATGACGAGGGGAATGAACAGAACAGACTGTAATATAAGCGAGCTATAGTACATCACAGAGACATACAGGACCTGTATAAACATATCATATAGACTTCAAATACTGGACAACTACAGAACACAATACAGAACCAGAAAAAGCCCAAAACCGGCACAAAATAAATACATTGATCAAATTCTACAGTGGAAACATATAGATCAGTCAGTTCAATTTAATTGTCAGGAAAGCAACTGAAAAATAAATATAGTTGTCATTTTTACTATTATATTTAAATTGTAGATCCCTTATCTTTACCCCTAAACAATCAATTGTCAACTATATACAATAATCTGCCTGTTACTTTTATATAGTGACAATCATTTTAGTTCAATATACCATTTTTAATTTTTACCATACTAATATCTACATATATATATATATATATATATTTGTTTTGTGCACGTGTCCACAAGACCGCAACGCCAGACCCGTATTAACATGTGTTGGTCAAAGAATAGATTAAAACTCTCAAAGTGCCCGTTGAGTATGTGGCACCAGCTTTGGTAGCACCCATGCAAATAATATGACATGTTATGTGCATTAAAACGCACATTTGACACACCTAATTTAACACCTAATTTTTATATGGCTAAAGTGAAATGACAGTGTGAATAAGTTTGGTCTTCTTTACAGATTCCTTTCATCAGGCTTCTACTGATTAAACTACAGTCAAATCTTGGGATTTCTGAAGGCATTTCTGCGCTCATAATTCAGCAGTGGTGCAGCGCCGCTGCAAAATGCATATAGGGGAAACAGTATATATTTCAGCTGCTAGTGCTACCCCAACATCTAAACTGAACTCTAAACATTTCTTAAACACACATACATACACACATATATATATATATATATATATATGTGTGTGTATAAAAAAAAAATCTAAGGGGGTCCGAGTATCTCAGCGAGTATTGACGCTGACTATCACACCTGGAGTCGTGTGTTTGAATCCAAGACGTGCTGAGTGACTCCAGCCAGGTCTCCTTAGCAACCAAATTGGCCCGGTTGCTGGGGTAACCTCCTCATGGTCGCTATAATGTGGTTCTCGCTCTCGGTGGGCACATGGTGAGTTGTGGAACATGGCGTGTCACAATCCGTCATGAGACACATGAGCGGCAATGAGCATCACAGACGTAAAACCTGTGTTCGATTCTTGAGACAGAAATTTTAGCATTTTGAAATAAATTGCGGGAGTTAATAGTTACTGCTGTGACGGATGAAGATGGTTGAAAATAATGCTTAAATTTGGGTTTATTCCTCACAGAACTATCTGAAGACACAAATAAAACGGATTACTTTTATGATTCCTTGATTCAGTTTTTCAGGTGGTTTGTTTTTGTTTTTATGAGGCAACATTTTCTGAAAAGTCCACAAACAAAAACCTTTCAGCAAACATTAGTCATAAAAATTTATAAATAAATAATAATAATAATAATAATAAAAAGCCAACGGTTCATGAATGATTACAGAATTTATCAATTTTAACAATTTAAAAGTTTAGACATGAATAAAGTGATAAATCATGTGAAACAAGTTCAATACGGCACCAGAAATCACACAGAAAAGAATGAAACCGTTAAAACGTAAAATTAAGTAAATGTGTTAAATAAATGTGATGGCATCTCATTGATTATTACTGAAAATAAATTCATTACCGATTAATTCCATTATTCAATTTCCCTAGATTCAATAAGGACAGGTAAACATTTGTAAGCCTACACATCTAAAATTATTTCATTTGAGGTGGTCAATGAGTAAATATGATGTTTATGTAAACAAGTAAATGTACGTTTGGTAGAAACACACTTTATGTGAGAATACTATGGATGGGGCGACATATTGAATTTCAATATATAACAAACCAAAAAAAATGACGAACTTTAAAGGCAAATCTGTTTTCTGTCCATGTGATCATAAATGAAACGACCCATAAAACATCATAATCTCGCCGTCGCTTGATTTGATCCCTACTGCGCTTTATTCTACACCGTTTACATTTACATTTATGCATTTGGCAGACGCTTTTATCCAAAGTGACTTACAGTGCACTTATTACAGGGACAATCCCCCCGGAGCAACCTGGAGTTAAGTGTCTTACTCAAGGTCACAATGGTGGTGACTGTGGGGCTCGAACCAGCAACCTCCTGATTACCAGTTATGCGCTTTAACCCACTACGCCACAACCAGTCCTTGTTTACAGAGTTCACACGATGTCCTTGAAGGGCTTAAAGTGCTTTAATTCAGCTTTTATAGGCTGGAATTCCTGGAAAATTGCCTTTTGTTTTGTTGAAAAGTGCTTAAGATAAATTTCCGTGTAATGCGTGTTCATCAAAGAGCAGATCCCGCACTCCACTTTCATACTTATTCACGCAAGCAGCATCTTTCATCTTTAATGAGAATGACAACGAGGCTGTGAGGGAAAACACAAATAATTAACAATAGCAGGTGCAATATACCTCACGTAAAACATTTACAGTGACCGCAAACACACCTCACGAGCACTTTCACGTAGTAAAGGGTTTGTGCAGACTCACACCATCAACTCTTCTGCGCTCCCTCACGTAATCCATTTCTCAGACTCAATTCATACCGCAAGGTAAGAGACAAAACACGGAAGTGCAGAGCGCTGAAAAGGAGCGGGGCTGAATAATGTCAATAGTGAAAGGTATAGGAGGAACTCTTATTACTTAATGATTATCTTATGATTCGTTTTACTTTCTCTGAAATATTGAATTCTAAAGACCGTATCAACGACCGTTCGTTGGTGACATCATCATTCCATGAACATCTCCTGCTTGTCAAACAGAGACGGGCCACTTCTGTTCAAAGGAATGGGAGGAATTAGAACGCCCAATGGCGGTCACCGGTCAACCCGCCTTACAGGTTAAAGAGCCGATCACCTTTTAGGTACAGAAATCGCCTGTCAATCAACTTGAGAAGGCGCATGCGCGTTAGCTCCACGAGATGGTTTAATTGCGTTTTTAGCATAATCTGAGGTAAAGAAACACAATTTATTATACCAGTTGTGCGGAACGACGCGCCCTTCCATGGATCATCGTCACCCCACCTCATGTGATGGGGCACGCGTGATCCCAATGAAGAGGCTCATCCCCGCTGCCTTTAAACACCGAGCGTGCCTCTCCTCGGAGACCGGTCTCTAACTGCTGCCGTTTTTACAGGTCCAGTAACGGAGCCGGGAGTGTCCAGAGTTAGATGTGTCGCCGTACCCACACCCCAGAACCTAGGCGTGAGTTGGAGCACGCGTCATGGCGGAGGGGCCAGGATGCCAGGCCGCTATTCCCCTCAAGTGCCGAGATGCAGGGAAGCCGGCCCGCTCGATAGAAGCCGCAGTGTGTCATCAAATATTATTGCTTATTTGAAATAAGTTCTTTGGATTGTAATCTTGACCAACCGTTTTGGAGATTTCGGTCTTTCCCCATTAAAGTAGATAGGAGATGCACTTTCATGCCGATTGTTTACTTGGAAAAATAGCTGCCCAAAATGCCCAAGAGCTTCCAAAATGACCGCCGAGTGGACTGACTTACCTTGAAAAAGAGACTTTGTAGAAAGGATCCATAAATACATCTGGACCGTTCGAATTCCTTTGTTTTTGTTTACATTCTTGGAATGGTCTATACAAATAAATTGCATTATTATTACTACTACTATAAATACAGTTTACTGAGACACCATACTTTAAGTATATAATACTCCATGAGGCAAAAAGGATATATTTCTCAACCATTGGATGTTTTATACAATGTCGTTTAAATTGAGATGCAAACGTGTTGGCCAATATAAAGAGCCTTGCTAGCCAAGTACACTGCAGCTGACAAAAACAGTCTTGAGAAAGCAATCCTATGCAGTAAGCCATGTCCAGAATGTATAATGGAGCTGGCAGAATCAAGCATCAGCCACATTAGGGACAGAAGTTGATGCATAAGCATGCATATGCACTATCAGCGTAACGAACCCTCAGTTAATGAAAACCTGTATTACAAGCTAACATAATGCGCTTGTTATTTATATCAAACTCAAAACACATTTGACAGGAAATCACTTGTAAAGTACATAAAAATAGTCTTATATGCATGTGATGGAACGACTACATGATCACACAGAGATAACAATTTGTCTTCTCTTATGTAACTATCCTCATTAACTGTCCAGGCACAGGGATCTAAAATTGACTTCATGAGAACTGCTAAGTCTAGCCCAAATCCTAGTTCTGATATCTGAAAATGAGTTTGAATGATGCATGTGGGACATAATGACATTTGCTTTATATACAAATATGCGTGTTATTACAGCTCGTGTTATAAGAACTCACTATACCAGTTGATTTCCAGGAACTATTAATGCTTGTGAAACAGGAGAAGCCTGCATCCGTCTATACGACTGGAACTAGAGGAATAACACGGCAGCCACTATATTTTGTCATGACTTAAGACTGCATGAAGGTCATGTATGAAGTACACGGCAAACTGAGAGAGCCATCTGTTCTACAGGACGGCTCTGAGTCATGCCACCCTCTCCACTGTGCAGCATGCACTGATGATTGGCCAGAAAGAGACGGATTATGTTGTTCAACGTCAGGCCATGAGAAGCAAGCCCAGCTCCACAACTAACAGATTCTCACATTCCCTTTAAAACTGACGGCCTTCAATCATGCCATCTGCAGCGGGTAGGAGATGTGGGCATCATGCATTTGGCGTGCGTGAGCAGTGGCTCCATCACAGGACTCATTCTTCATCCCAAATGCAACGTTACGCTTCAGGCAAGGACAGTACATGGACAGTACATGGACAGAACAGACAAACCCGGGGGTCTCGACTGAGTCTGACGACACTAGGGCATGTTTATCCAGATATTAAACCCTTATTTCATGCTTCCTCGATTTAAGAATATTAAGACTCAAATTATGCCAGTGGAAAAACATCTAAAGCAAACATGTGACTATATGAGGGGTCATTACCTGATATAGCCAATTATATTAGTTTAATAGCCAAATGCACTATTGCCTGGTGTGGCAATAGAGCACCATGAATATGAAGGGTCAGATAATCACGATCATCATAAAGGGCATCGAGGTCAATTTAAGGGTATTTGAGCGATTATGGATTAAATGTGCTATTATGTATCAATTCTACGCAGCACCAAAAAATGTTCAATGTTTACGCATTATTTCAATTGTATTAATGACAACTGAACATGCATTCATCATAACCTCTAAATGCTATTATTTCGGATGAAATGATGCACCCACAGTGGTTGGCACGTTCGTGATCGTTTTGAGTGCTACACCCGTTAGTTTACATGACATATTTGGGGTTTGATCCGCATTCCGATTGATTGGGGAGCACAAGCTGTTCTATCTGCTGCTCTGCACGATCAGATTCCACTGCAGCAAACACAGAATCCAGTGCGTCTTACCTGAGTCGCTTTGTGGAATTGCTTCTTCAGTCCCGCAACAGACATGATTCCGGCTGGACTATTGCCGTTTCTGTCCCAACGTCTGGATGTGATGCGTTAAGATGTAAATATGTTCCGAGGAAGGGAGATAAGCCCTAACACTGGGAATCACCTCGCGTAGGCTGATTATAGCAGCTGATGCTGACATTGGTGACGTCACGCTACAGGAACCGCCTCTCTGAAGATCAGGGGTGTGCTCATCCCTGTGGCCCAATCCCTTCGCAGGGGTGAGTGCTTCGGAGCTTTGTAGGGTGTCAGGCTGAAAAATATCGGCCATTCGGGACACACTTCAACCACATCTATTGTGCACAATGCCGACGCTATTAAACATCCGTGCACCTAATCAGTAATCTTAATTTTGACGAAAATCAATGCTTTAAAACTTTAATACTGTGTGTTTATATATATTTGTATTTTATTTATTTATATATATATATATATATAAACAGTAAAAATGCACTGTGTGTTCCATTCTTAAAGGGACAGTTCACACAAAAATGAAAATTCTCTCATCGTGTATTCACCCTCATGCCAGTGTGTGACTTTCTTTCTTCTACAGAACTCAAATTAAGATGTTTAGAAGAATATTTCAGCTCTGCAGGTCCATACAATGCAACTGAATGGTGACCAGAACTTTGAAGCTCCAAAAAGCACATAAAGGCAGCATAAAAGTAATCCATAAGACTCCGGTGGATTAATCCATGTCTTCATAGAGGATATGATAGTTGTGGGTGAGAACCATGACCATATTTAAGCCCTTTTTTTTAACTGTAAATCTCCACTTTCACATTCAGCCGCATACTGTTCGGGGCTAGTCAAAGGTGGAGATTGATTGTAAAAAACAAAAACACTTAATTATTGATCTGTTTCTCACCCACACCTATCATATCACTTCTGAGCACATGAATTAAACCACTGCAGTTTATGGATTACTTTTATGCTGCCTTTATGTGCTTTTTGGAGCTTCAAAGTTCTGGTCACCATTCACTTGCATTGTATGAACCTACAGAGCTGAAATATTCTTCTAAAAACCTTCATTTGTGTTCTGCAGAAGAAAGAAAGTCACACACATCTGGGATGACATGAGGGTGAATTTACATTTTTGGGTGAACTGCCCCTTTAAATAATTAAAATGCCACTTTGTTTAATTCTTTTGTTTTATTAACTCCCTTACAAGATTAACAGATCAAGCAAATAACAGTAAAATAATACTGTTTTATATAAATGTTTTAAAAAGTTCATTATAATAATCTAAATCTTTTCGAATAATGTTTTTGATTATAGATTTATAACGTATGTCCACGTGCTGCTTAATACAGTCCTGTGGTGTATTTAGCAGAACTGAAGGTGTCCGAATAAACTCGAAAAGCACGTTATTGTTGCCATCTGAGAATCTGGCCAATTCCGAATAAGCTGTGTCAGCTGTTTTGGGGGCGACTGCAGCGGGAGGCCAAGATGGCATCGTGAATTATGGTTGTTTAATCTTGTAGTTCTAGTGGTGTTAACAGTCGATCATTTGTGCTGTCTCCAACGTGAGTACACAACTACACATCTGTTTTGTGTAAATGGGCAGAATAAGACACGTTTTTTTTTTTTTAAGTTATGAAAGTCAAAGTTGGCGCAGAAGTTGAGCTCGTCTTTGAAGCTTGCCTGGGCAGTAACATGTTTGCTGTGCTCGCAGACCCTGCTGGATCATACATGACATGATGACAAATTTTGTCTGGCAAAACCATTACCTAAAACTCCCTCAAAATATCCTCCTCTAGGAGGACCATATAAAAGGCCCAAGCATGTGAGAGCATTACCGACATCTTGAGCGCAATTCAAGCGTTAGCCATTAAGCAAGACAAGCTCATCTCCATCAAGTATTCGGCTGAAGAATGAAAGTCAGTGACAAACTCTCCATGGTGGTACATATACTTGTCTCAGACATAGGAATGTAGATCCGATAGTATCGGATCTGATACTGATGTTTTTATCCAGAACGGGTATCGGCACAACGTGACTGAACCAAATCGAACACTGCCTGTTGGTAATGGTCATTACCGTCAAACTCAAAAAATGACAAAAGAATCTTTAAAGCACCATTAAAGTAGTCCATATGACTCGTTCATTTTGTTTAAAGTCTCTTGAAGTCGTACAATAGTTTTGTGATTCGCAAAAAGCTGTGTTTAGTAAATAAACATACAGTCTGCTTCACTGAATGAGTGCTGCTCTGTTGACACTCACAGAACGCACAGGGCTCGTGATTACACACAAACACCATCTCAGATGTAGATGCTCCTAAATTCAACCTAAACTTGTATAACACTGGCACTGTAATGATTCAGGGATCTGAGAAAAGACTTGAAAAATTTGAAATCAGATTTAGCTGAACTCAAAACATTAGCAAACAGAGAGAAAGCTGCTCTCTCCATAGCATCACCAGAACAACAATTGCACTGACAAGTCACAGTCCCTCCCCCTCAGGCCCGTGCCTCTGCCACACCCTCCCCAAATAAACACCCCCGGAAACTGTACAATTTCTGCACAACGCATACAGGAGTGCCTCTCACTGCTTGAAATGGAGACCACTGAGCTCAGAGAGAATAAACTCCATGAGACTGACACCATACAGCATGAGCAAGAGGAACTGAGATTAAGGAAACAAAAATAAACCTAGACAACTAGAATCTGATTTAACTAAACTAAACCTGACTCTAAATGAGGAACTGACCATTATGAAACAATCATTAAAAAAAAAAAAACTGTAATACACCGTCTCATGCAGCAAACTGACCTACCTGACCCCAGAACAGCCCTATACACAAATCACATCTACAGACTCACAGACAAAGAGAAACCCATCACTAACAGACCCGAGACACCAATCTCCTCTTCACTAACAGATATCAGCTCTGCATCCAAACCAACACCTGCTGAACCTTCACTGCAGCCTGGACCAAACACACCCACTGAACCTTCACTGCAGCCTGGACCAAACACACCCGCTGAACCTTCACTTCAACCTGGACCAAACACAGCCACTGAACCTTCACTGCAGCCTGGACCAAACACACCCACTGAAACCTCACTGCAGCCTGGACCAAACACAGCCATTGAACCTTCACTGCAGCCTGGATCAAACACAGCCACTGAACTTTCACTGCAGCCTGGATCAAACACAGCCACTGAACATTCACTGCAGCCTGGACCAAACACATCCACTGAAACCTCACTGCAGCCTGGACCAAACACACCCACTGAACCTTCACTGGAGCCTGGACCAAACACAGCCACTGAAACCTCACTGCAGCCTGGACCAAACACACTCACTGAACATTCACTGGAGCCTGGACCAAACACACTCACTGAACATTCACTGGAGCCTGGACCAAACACAGCCACTGAAACCTCACTGCAGCCTGGACCAAACACACCCACTGAAACCTCACTGCAGCCTGGACCAAACACACTCACTGAACATTCACTGGAGCCTGGACCAAACACACTCACTGAACATTCACTGGAGCCTGGACCAAACACACTCACTGAACATTCACTGGAGCCTGGACCAAACACACTCACTGAACATTCACTGCAGCCTGGACCAAACACACCCGCTGAACATTCACTGGAGCCTGGACCAAACACACTCACTGAACATTCACTGGAGCCTGGACCACACACAGCCACTGAAACCTCACTGCAGCCTGGACCAAACACACCCACTGAAACCTCACTGCAGCCTGGACCAAACACACTCACTGAACCTTCACTGCTGCCTAGACCAAACACACCCGCTGAACATTCACTGGAGCCTGGACCAAACACAGCCACTGAAACCTCACTGCAGCCTGGATCAAACACAGCCACTGAAACCTCACTGCAGCCTGGACCAAACACAGCCACTGAACCTTCACTGCAGCCTGGACCAAACACACTCACTGAACCTTCACTGCTGCCTGGACCAAACACACCCGCTGAACCTTCACTGCAACCTGGACCAAACACACCCACTGAACCTTCACTGCAACCTGGACCAAACACACCCACTGAAACCTCACTGCAGCCTAGACCAAACACACCCGCTGAACCTCCACTTCAACCTGGACCAAACAGACCCACTGAAACCTCACTGCAGCCTGGACCAAACACAGCCACTGAAACCTCACTGCAGCCTGGACCAAACACAGCCACTGAACATTCACTGCAGCCTGGACCAAACACACCCACTGAAACCTCACTGCAGCCTGGACCAAACACACCCACTGAACCTTCACTGGAGCCTGGACCAAACACAGCCACTGAAACCTCACTGCAGCCTGGACCAAACACACTCGCTGAACATTCACTGGAGCCTGGACCAAACACACTCACTGAACATTCACTGCAGCCTGGACCAAACACACCTGCTGAACATTCCCTGGAGCCTGGACCAAACACACTCACTGAACATTCACTGGAGCCTGGACCAAACACACTCACTGAACATTCACTGCAGCCTGGACCAAACACACCTGCTGAACATTCCCTGGAGCCTGGACCAAACACACTCACTGAACATTCACTGGAGCCTGGACCAAACACAGCCACTGAAACCTTCACTGCAGCCTGGACCAAACACACCCACTGAAACCTCACTGCAGCCTGGACCAAACACACTCACTGAACCTTCACTGCTGCCTAGACCAAACACACCCGCTGAACATTCACTGGAGCCTGGACCAAACACAGCCACTGAAACCTCACTGCAGCCTGGATCAAACACAGCCACTGAAACCTCACTGCAGCCTGGACCAAACACACTCACTGAACCTTCACTGCTGCCTGGACCAAACACACCCACTGAACCTTCACTGCAACCTGGACCAAACACACCCACTGAACCTCCACTTCAACCTGGACCAAACACAGCCACTGAAACCTCACTGCAGCCTGGACCAAACACAGCCACTGAAACCTCACTGCAGCCTGGACCAAACACACCCGCTGAACCTTCACTTCAACCTGGACCAAACACACCCACTGAAACCTCACTGGAGCCTGGATCAAACACAGCCACTGAATCTTCATTGCAGTCTGGACCAAACATAGCCACTGAATCTTCATTGCAGTCTGGACCAAACATAGCCACTGAACCTTCACTGCAACCTGGACCAAACACACCCACTGAAACCTCACTGCAACCTGGATCAAACACACCCACTGAAACCTCACTGCAACCTGAATCATACACACCCACTGAACCTTCACTGCAACCTGGACCAAACACACCCACTGAACCTTCTCTGCAACCTGGACCAAACACACCCACTGAAACCTCACTGCAACCTGGATTATACACACCCACTGAACCTTCACTGCAACCTGGATCAAACACACCCACTGAACCTTCACTGCAAACTGGATCATACACACCCACTGAACATTCACTGCAACCTGGACCAAACACACCTACTGAAACCTCACTGCAACCTGGATCATACACACCCACTGAAACCTCACTGCAACCTGGACCAAACACACCCACTGAACCTTCACTGCAACCTGGATCATACACACCCACTGAACGTTCACTGCAACCTGGACCAAACACACCCACTGAAACCTCACTGCAGCCTGGATCATACACACCCACTGAACCTTCACTGCAACCTGGATCATACACACCCACTGAAACCTCACAGCAGCCTGGATCATACAAACTCACTGAAACCTCACTGCAACCTGGATCATACACACCCACTGAACCTTCACTGCAACCTGGATCATACACACCCACTGAACCTTCACTGCAACCTGGATCATACACACCCACTGAACCTTCACTGCAACCTGGATCATACACACCCACTGAACGTTCACTGCAACCTGGACCAAACACACCCACTGAAACCTCACTGCAACCTGTATCATACACACCCACTGAACCTTCACTGCAACCTGGATCATACACACCCACTGAAACCTCACAGCAGCCTGGATCATACAAACTCACTGAAACCTCACTGCAACCTGGATCATACACACCCACTGAACCTTCACTGCAACCTGGATCATACACACCCACTGAACCTTCACTGCAACCTGGATCATACACACCCACTGAACGTTCACTGCAACCTGGACCAAACACACCCACTGAAACCTCACTGCAACCTGTATCATACACACCCACTGAACATTCACTGCAGCCTGGATCATACACACCCACTGAAACCTCACTGCAACCTGGACCAAACGCACCCGCTGAACCTTCACTGCAACCTGGATCAAACACACCCACTGAACCTTCACTGCAACCTGAACCCAACACACCCACTGAACCTTCACTGCAACCTGAACCAAACACACCCACTGAACCTTCACTGCAACCTGGATCATAAACACCCACTGAACCTTCACTGCAACCTGGATCAAACACACCCACTGAACCTTCACTGCAACCTGAACCCAACACACCCACTGAACCTTCACTGCAACCTAAACCAAACACACCCACTGAACCTTCACTGCAACCTGGATCATACACACCCACTGAACGTTCACCGCAACCTGGACCAAACACACCCACTGAAACCTCACTGCACCCTGCATCATACACACCCACTGAACCTTCTCTGCAACCTGGATCATACACACCCACTGAAACCTCACTGCAATCTGGACCAAACACACCCACTGAACCTTCACTGCAGCCTGGACCAAACACACTCACTGAACATTCACTGCAGCCTGGACCAAACACACCTGCTGAACATTCACTGGAGCCTGGACCAAACACACTCACTGAACATTCACTGGAGCCTGGACCAAACACAGCCACTGAAACCTCACTGCAGCCTGGACCAAACACACCCACTGAAACCTCACTGCAGCCTGGACCAAACACACTCACTGAACCTTCACTGCTGCCTAGACCAAACACACCCGCTGAACATTCACTGGAGCCTGGACCAAACACAGCCACTGAAACCTCACTGCAGCCTGGATCAAACACAGCCACTGAAACCTCACTGCAGCCTGGACCAAACACACTCACTGAACCTTCACTGCTGCCTGGACCAAACACACCCACTGAACCTTCACTGCAACCTGGACCAAACACACCCACTGAACCTCCACTTCAACCTGGACCAAACACAGCCACTGAAAACTCACTGCAGCCTGGACCAAACACAGCCACTGAAACCTCACTGCAGCCTGGACCAAACACACCCGCTGAACCTTCACTTCAACCTGGACCAAACACACCCACTGAAACCTAACTGCAGCCTGGACCAAACACAAAAAAATGAACATTCACTGGAGCCTGGATCAAACACAGCCACTGAATCTTCATTGCAGTCTGGACCAAACACAGCCACTGAATCTTCATTGCAGTCTGGACCAAACATAGCCACTGAACCTTCACTGCAACCTGGACCAAACACACCCACTGAAACCTCACTGCAACCTGGATCAAACACACCCACTGAAACCTCACTGCAACCTGAATCATACACACCCACTGAACCTTCACTGCAACCTGGACCAAACACACCCACTGAACCTTCTCTGCAACCTGGACCAAACACACCCACTGAAACCTCACTGCAACCTGGATTATACACACCCACTGAACCTTCACTGCAACCTGGATCAAACACACCCACTGAACCTTCACTGCAAACTGGATCATACACACCCACTGAACATTCACTGCAACCTGGACCAAACACACCTACTGAAACCTCACTGCAACCTGGATCATACACACCCACTGAAACCTCACTGCAACCTGGATCACACACACCCACTGAACCTTCACTGCAACCTGGACCAAACACACCCACTGAACCTTCACTGCAACCTGGATCATACACACCCACTGAACGTTCACTGCAACCTGGACCAAACACACCCACTGAAACCTCACTGCAGCCTGGATCATACACACCCACTGAACCTTCACTGCAACCTGGATCATAAACACCCACTGAACCTTCACTGCAACCTGGATCAAACACACCCACTGAACCTTCACTGCAACCTGAACCCAACACACCCACTGAACCTTCACTGCAACCTAAACCAAACACACCCACTGAACCTTCACTGCAACCTGGATCATACAGACCCACTGAACGTTCACCGCAACCTGGACCAAACACACCCACTGAAACCTCACTGCACCCTGCATCATACACACCCACTGAACATTCTCTGCAACCTGGATCATACACACCCACTGAAACCTCACTGCAACCTGAACCCAACACACCCACTGAACCTTCACTGCAACCTGAACCAAACACACCCACTGAACCTTCACTGAAACCTGGATCATAAACACCCACTGAACCTTCACTGCAACCTGGATCAAACACACCCACTGAACCTTCACTGCAACCTGGATCAAACACACCTACTGAACCTTCACTGCAACCTGAACCAAACACACCCACTGAACCTTCACTGCAACCTGGATCATACACACCCACTGAACCTTCACTGCAACCTGGATCATACACACCCACTGAACGTTCACTGCAACCTGGACCAAACACACCCACTGAAACCTCACTGCAACCTGGATCATACACACCCACTGAACCTTCACTGCAACCTGGATCATACACACCCACTGAAACCTCACTGCAATCTGGACCAAACACACCCATTGAACCTTCACTGCAACCTGGATCAAACACACCCACTGAACCTTCACTGCAACCTGAACCCAACACACCCACTGAACCTTCACTGCAACCTGAACCAAACACACCCACTGAACCTTCACTGCAACCTGGATCATAAACACCCACTGAACCTTCACTGCAACCTGGATCAAACACACCCACTGAACCTTCACTGCAACCTGGATCAAACACACCCACTGAACCTTCACTGCAACCTGAACCAAACACACCCACTGAACCTTCACTGCAACCTGGATCATACACACCCACTGAACCTTCACTGAAACCTGGATCATACACACCCACTGAACATTCACTGCAGCCTGGATCAAACACACCCACTGAACCTTCACTGCAACCTGGATCAAACACACCCACTGAACCTTAACTGCAACCTGGATCAAACACACCCACTGAACCTTCACTGCAACCTGGATCATACACACCCAATGAACATTCACTACAACCTGGATAAAACACACCCACTGAACATTCACTGCAGCCTGGATCAAACACACCCACTGAACATTCACTGCAACCTGGATCAAACACACCCACTGAACCTTCACTGCAACCTGGATCATACACACCCACTGAACATTCACTGCAGCCTGGATCATACACACTCACTGAACATTCACTGCAGCCTGGATCAAACACATCCACTGAACATTCACTGCAGCCTGGATCATACACACCCACTAAACATTCACTTTCTTCAGTTAAACAAAGACAAAACTGAAGTCATTGTGTTTGGAAACAAAGATGACGTTCTCAAGGTGAATGCATACCTTGACGCTAGGGGTCAAATAACAAAAAATCAAGTCAGGAATCTTGGTGTGTCTCTAGAGTCAGACCTTAGTTTCAGTAGTCATGTCAAAGCAATAACTAAATCAGCATACTATCATCTGAAAAATATTGCAAGAATTAGATGCTTTGTTTCCAGTCAAGACCTAGAGAAACTTGTGCATGCTTTCATCACCTGCAGGGTGGATTATTGTAATGGACTCCTCACTGGCCTTCCCAAAAAGACCATATGACAGTTGCAGCTCATAAAGAACGCTGCTGCCAGGATTCTGAGCAGAACCAGAAAATTTGAACATATCACACCAGTCCTCAGGTCTTTACACTGGCTCCCAGTTACATTTAGGATTGATTTTAAAGTATTATTACTGGTATATAAATCACTCAATGGGCTAGGACCTCAATGCATTGCAGATATGCTCACTGAATATAAACCCAACAGATCACTCAGATCATTAGGATCACATCAGCTAGAAATACCAAGGGTTCACTCTAAGCAAGGAGAGTCTGCTTTTAGCCATTGTGTATGAAATGTGCTATACAAATAAACTTGCCTTGCCTTGCCTTGCCTTCACTGCAACCTGGATCAAACACACCCACTGAACCTTCACTGCAACGTGGACCAAACACACCCACTGAACCTTCACTGCAACCTGGATCATAAACACCCACTGAACCTTCACTGCAACCTCGATCATACACACCCACTGAACCTTCACTGCAACCTGGATCAAACACACCCACTGAACATTCACTGCAACCTGGATCAAACACACCCACTGAACATTCACTGCAACCTGGATCATACACACCCACTGAACCTTCACTGCAACCTGGATCATACACACCCACTGAACATTCACTGCAACCTGGATCAAACACACCCACTGAACCTTCACTGCAACCTGGATCAAACACACCCACTGAACCTTCACTGCAACCTGGATCAAACACAAAAAATATTGCATAAAACGCTCAGAAGAGGTTCCCTAGGGCCAAAATAACAATCTCCACTCTGCTTCCAAGAACAGACTTTCCCAAGGATCTCATAAAAAAATACAATAAAAAATCATCAAAGCCTGCTCTGAACTTCCCAATATAACCATCACTCATCACCCAACTCTGACAGAGCAGCACCTGTGAGAATCTTTGCAAAAATACTGAAAGTTGCACTGCTTGGAAGAGATCCATCAATCCACAGGCCAAATAAAGGCTCATCACACCATCAACAAAGACAGCTCTACAGCTCCCACAGTCTCAGCCATCATCCGCTGGAAAGTACCAAATGACTACCTGACAGAGCCCCACCCTACAGAGCCCTTCACAGAGAACCCCCACACAACACAGCCCCGCCCAGCATCATCCAAACAGCTCAAGGCCACGAGAATCCCTACAGTGGCCCGTGTCACTCACCTCATAACCCCCTCCAGCATGATCAGTGATTTTCAGGCATAGGGAAACATACTGCTGTGTGTGGATTTCAATGCCAGGACAGGGCACGAATGTGACATCACGGAAATAACCACATTTTCAAGAATTCCCTGCAACTGACCTCCACAACCACTGTTCGCAATAACATTGACCACATAGTGAACAGAAATGGAAAGCAGTTATTACAGCTCTGCCGAGGCCTTGTCCTGCACCTGCTAAATGGACAAATCCGAGGAGACTCTTTGGGCCACTTCACATACAGCTCAGCTCTTGGCACGAGTGTTGATTATGCTATCACAGACATGAACCCCTCCTATATAAGTGCTTTCACAGTCAGACCACAGACAGATCATTGCCAAATTAACGTTTTCCTAAACAGAAGCCACAATCACAGTATAACTGATCATAATCAGAAGCTAGAAGCTATAAATGGACTATTGATAGTGAAACCAAATACATCAACACAATCAACTCTGCAGAAATAACTAACCTCATCAAAAGATTCCTTGAAATCCAATTCCAGCCCACCTTCACAGATGTAAACAAGGCAGTAAAACGAATCAATTATATATTCTACAGATCCGCAAAAACAAAAGCCTAGACATGATGATGAATGTAATTCTGTTAGAAAACAACTTTTCCAACCTTAAACACAATCAAACTCACAACTCTGAATTCAGAGAGAAATACAATGAAACACTTAAGACATATCAAAGAAAGCTTAGCAACAAAAAGCAACTATATTACAATCAAACTTTAAGTGATGCTGAAGAGTCCATTAATACAAATGTCTTCTGGAAGAAACTGAATAATTTAAATACAACCAAAAATCGGGACATGTCTATATCAAATGGAAAGATCCTTTTAAAACTCTTTACAAATAACTCCCATCAACTGGTCGATCACCCCAACAATTACTGACCATGAGCAAGCTTGAAACTCTAGAATCAGCAATCAAAGACAGCCAGAACCCTCGAAATTACAACCTCACACTTATGGGGCTTCTCCACTGCACAGCTCGACTCAGCTCGCATTTTTGGGGTTTTCCACTGTGGATAGCACCTGGTAAATTTTTTAGTATCACCTCGGTCGAGGTTCCAAGCGAGTCGAGCCGATACTAAATGTGACGTCAAAATCCTGCAGATCACTGATTGGTCTGAGAGAATCGTCACTACTAGCGTCACTGGATTTCCGACACAAGACATCAACACGCTAGCTATAAACTTAGCAACAGCGATAGCAGTATCATTTGCTCACGCAACTTTCAAATTGTAAACAGAAAGTCTTTCAGGAAGTGTCTCAGCTGTTGGCCGCACACGGATACCACCGGACCTCCCAACAGTGCAGGGAAAAGTTACAGAAACTTAAGTGACGACAGAACCATCATGGAAAAGTGGAAGTGGTTCGACCAAATGGACGCTATTTAAACCGGCGAGCAATGGGAGGGAGAGCGCCCTGGTCACGATGGAGGATGGGACGTTTTGTTATGTTAACTCTATATTCTGCTTGAGAGCTTCATTTT